>NW_026262512.1:0-24442 GCF_009764475.1 Pristis pectinata
CCACCCACTTGCTTGCATCTATCCGGTATCTATCGAAGCCTTTCCTGTCGGTTTAAATGTCTGAATATCTATTAAACATTGTGGTTGTATCCCCCCCCCTCGCCACTTCCTCTGGCAATTCATTCCTGGTACCCACGACCTTCTGTGTTAGAAAGTTGGGCCTCAGGTCTCCTTTGATTCTTTTCCCTCTCACCTTGGTGTTAAACTCTAGCTTTAGATTCTCCTATCCGGGGGAAAGACTGCGACCATTCACTGAATCCATGCCCCACATGAATTTTTATACATCTGCAATGTTACCTCTCAGCCTCCGACACTCCAGGTGAAAATCCTTTCCTGTCTCTGCTTATGTCAATGCTGAATCTTATCTGAGAGTGAAGACGTGCATTGGGCCCTGCATCGCAGGCTCTGGAAATGTGTGCTGACTAGTGAATCTTTGTTTCTGATTTTTCCCCTATCCCAGCGAACGTGCTGGCGATTGTGATCCTGTCCCGGGGAAAGTGCGGCCTCTCCAGGTGTATCTCCCGTTACCTCGTGGCCATGGCGGCGGCTGATCTGTTGGTCGTGGTCATTGACGTGGTACTCTTCCGTATTAATGATGTTCATGTCATAACAAGATACCTTTACATGACCCAAGTGTGATCAGTCCATAAGACCCTGATTCATGCAGCCACAGACATTTCCGTGTGGTTGACACTGTCTTTCACATTTGATCGATATGTGATGATTTGTTGTCACAAGTTGCGGACCAGATATTGCACCTAGCAAACTGCAGCCAGGGTGATAGCCATTGTATGTCCACTGTTCTTTTGTAAAAACATCCCGCGGTACTTTGTGTTTGAACCCTCATTTATTGAAAACAACGACAATGGGGCTGCTATGTAAAGTTAGATTTCTCCATTGAACCCTCATGGATAGCATTCAACTGGATTCATCGCTGTTTCGCCCCTCTCTTCCCAATGTTCTGCATATCTCTCCTCAATGCTCTGACCGTGGGACACATTTTAGCCGCCAGTGGAGTCCGCAGGAATCTAAGAGACAGCAAGAATGATGCGAATCGCAATGATGCCGAGATGGAAAATAGAAGGAAGTCCATCATCTTACTCTTTGCCATATCCGGCAATTTCATGCTGCTTTGGATGAAGTATTTTGTATTTTTTTTTCTCTGGATGCAAATTACTAAGCGCTATTATGCAACCAGTTACAGTGACCCAATTTTCATCATGGACGAAACCAGCTACATGCTTCTGGTTTTGAGCTGCTGCATGAACACTTGCACTTATGCAGTGACTCAATCTAAGTTCAGACAGGAACTGAAGAATGGGATGGAATATCTTCTGGGAATATTATTGAAATGTGCTAATGAACGAAAATAATGCAGGAATTCAAGGCATTAGACTCAGCAGCTTTTCCATCTCCCTTTACACCAGGGACAAGTGATCTTCCCGTCTCATTCAGACACATCAATTGGCATAATCCGGCATCTTCTGATAGATGTTGAATTATTGATCAAGATTGATAGTTTAGACTTCGTTAACTGTCGAGGGTTCGGTTGGTCACGGAGCTAAACCATCAAAACGACACACAAGTGTATTTGAAAGCCGTGTTTTCAGAATCATAATCAGAATCAGGTTTATTATCAATTACATATGTCGTGAAAGTTGTTGCTTTGCAGTAGCAGTACAGTCAAATATAAAGAAATATATGATCATTTGCAAACATAAATAAATGTTTCAAAAGTGGAATAACGAGGTAACATTCATGTGGTCATAGACCGTTCAGAAATCTGATGACGAAGAGGAAGAAGTTGTTCCTGAATCGTTGAATGTGGGTGTTCAGGCTCTTAAGTCCTCCACGATGGTAGTACAGTAAAGAGGATATGCTCCGGATGGAGAGGGTCCTTAATGATAGATGTCGCCTCTCAGACTGATATGAAATTGCAATGTTGTGTTTTAGTTCATGGCAAGTGATTGGAGAAAAGCTGCGTCAGTGTGAATGGACATATTTATTGTTTTTACAAAGAAGGGACTGATAAACATGCAAGGATTCGTTTCAGTACAATAAAACATATTTATGGTAAAAATAACTGTCACTTCACCTTTCTGTTTGCCGCCAACAATCTCGCCATCGGCCGGCACGCTGTGGTCATTTGATTTGGAACATTGGTAAGTATGTTTTGTTGTCGCGAATTCACTCGTGTCGACGGACTGTGTTTCCAGCCGCGTGTCAACGGCAAAAACTGCTGTTCTCAGCGAATCAGGTCCCTGACTTAACCACAATAACCGTATTTTTCATGGAAAGTGTCTGGGACGTGTCTGTCAACGCCGGCGTTGCCAGTTGCGAGAACGTAGAATTTTCACGTGAACGTGTTTCTTCCTGTGGAGAATCCTCCGGACAGAAATGTGACCTGCGACATTTCCAGTAGCTTGTCTCGTGACCACTGGCTTCCGCAATGGTCAGCGTCCTTTAACACGCAAGTCAACGGCGTTCCACATTTATTCTCTGTTGCTGAGGATGGCCGTATCTGCATACATATGAGCCATCAGTGCAGATCACTGGTGTGAAATAATCCAGATTCTGATAGGCCTGAAGTGTATATGTTGTGTTTCCTGGATGCAGCTGCTCTGTGATCGAATATAAAGGTGGATAAATCCACAGGGTATAATGGTTATTCAGAGAGGCAAATGAGGATTTACTGAGGTCTTGTCTGCATTTTAGACGTCCCAGAGGACAGTAGGAAACTCGATGATTTTCCTTTGTTGAAAATGGACAGCGCGGGAAACCAGGATATTGCAGGCCGGCCAGCGTTACATCAGTGGCAAGGAACGTATTAGAGACGGTTCTTCGGGATAGGATCCACAAACATCTGGGAAGTTACAGACTTATCCGGGTCATACAACATGGATTTCTGCAGGGGTGCTCATGTATTACAGAGGTGAATAGGTGTGATTGAAGGGGTGAAGAGGATGATCGCTGAGGGTAGGGCAGTGGATGATGTATATATGGACTTCAGTGAAGCATTCGTCAAGGCCTCTTTGGTACTCTGATCCAAAAGATGGAGTCCATTGTGACTTGTCAGATTGGATTTAATATTGTTTTTCCATAGAAGACAAAGGGTCGTGGCGGAGTTTATTTCACTGATGGGACGTCTATGACTAATGGTGTTCCGCAAGGATCAGCGCTGGGGCGTCCTTGTATGTGTGCAATGTATCTGTACGTAAATATAGGCGGTCTAATCCGTACGTTTTCAGACGACACAAAACCGCAGAGTTGTGGGGAATGAGGAAAGTGGATAAAGGATTTCGTTTGATCTATCACACCGGCAAATGTGGTCATATAAAGTGGCAGATGGAGTTCAATCCGGATAAGTGTGAATTATTGCACTTTAGGAGGTCAAAAGCAAATGCTGAGGCTTTGTCTCGAGTGGTTTCGGTGAGATTCTGAGCTGTGGTGAGGTAAGGTAAGGGAAGCAAGTACTTCCACATAACTCTGTAGTATTGTTTTGAGATGAAATTTCAGGTAGTCGGATGCTCCTTCTGCAGGATGTGGGAGAACAGGGTCCCTCTTCCTGTCGCTGCTGACTATACATGTTGTTGGTGCGTCCAGCTGCAGCTGCTGACTGTCCGCACTGACGGATGCAACTGCAATTGGACTCACTCAGGATCATCCGCGATGCCGAGAGCATTATTGCCAGCAGCTTTCTAGAGGGGTTCACAACTAATGTGCAGGCAGCAAGTGGTAGAGTGACCACCAAGAAAGGTAGAGGGGATCGGCAAAGCATATAGGATACAGCGATGGTTATTCTCCGCAAGAGCGCCTACATCTTTGTGGAACTGTAGGGGAGATGTCTTTTCAGAGATGAGCAGTAGAAACTTCGTCTGCAGCACATCGGATGGGTTTTATGGTCAACGCGGGAGGGTAGAGTTGAGAAGAGCTGTAGTTAGATGAGACTCGAGATTTCAACAACGCCCCATTACCACCCTCTGTCTCCTTCCACCAAGTCAATTTTGCATCCGATTGGCCAGCTCATCCTGGCATTCATGTGATCTAACCTGCCAGACCAGGCAACCATACGGGTTCTTGTCAAAGGCCAGGCTAATGTCCATGAAGAAGACGTCCACCTCTCTGCTGTCGTCAATATTCTCCGATACATCTTCAAAATATTCAGTCAAATTTATGAGATACAAGTTGCCCCGCACAAAGCCATGCTGACTGTCCATCATCAATCCTTCTTTTCCAAATGTTGGTCGATCCTATCTCTCAGAATCCCCTCCAATAACTTTCCCACTACTGATGTCAGACTCAGCGGCCTGTCGTTCCCTCTCTTGTACTTGCAGCCTCTCTTTAATAAAGGAACAACACTACCCATCCTCCAGTCATACGGTTCCTCACCCGTGGCTAAGGACATTGCAAATATTTTTGCCCGGACCGCTGCAATTACTGCCCAGGATTCCACAATTTCGTAGGTTACACTTGATCAGGCCTCGGGGACTTATCTACCTTAATGTGCCTTCAGATTACCAGCAGTTCCTGTGTTGTAATGTAGACATGTTCCAATGCATAACTCTTCATTTCCCCAAATTCTTTCGCTCTTGTGTTGTGGAGGGTTTGTACAGTGGCGATCGCAGTCAATATGAGGGAAGTTTTAATCGGGTACTATTGTCATACTATATTTCTTACAACGATCTAGTATCACCCGTCATATTTATCCCGCTAATTCCCACCAACTGTTGGTGGCCGAAAAATTCAATGTCAGCAAAGTGATCGTCCCCTTCTTCTGACTCAGATCCACCCACACAGACTCACTGGGCTATCCCCCAAGAATATCCTCTCTAAGTACAGCTGTGATGTTAATAGTCATCAGAAAATCAACTTTCCTTCTCTTACCTCGTCGTCTGTCATGCTTGGAGCATCTCTTCCCTTGAACATAAAACTACCAGCGCTGCCCCTCCCTCAACCATGTCTCTGTTATGGCAATAATATTCCAGTCCCGTGTGCCAATCCATGCCCTGAGTTCATCTACCTTACCGTATGGTTTGTTGCATTAAAATAAATGCAGTTTAGTCTGCCAGAGCTTCCAGTCTGCGTGCCACCTGTGTACCACAACAGACCCCAATTGTCCAAGCACTTGAACTCACTCTCTTGCACTGGAACATCTGCCTAGAATGCATCTGCCCTATCCTCCAGATCCTTCCTTCAAAAAGATGCTGGAGCAACTCAACAGGCTAGCCCGAATTCGAGGAGAAAAACAGACTGTCAGCGATTCGGGTCAGGACCCTTCCTCAGGACTGTTCTTAAGAAGTGTCCTGAAGAAGGATCCTGACCCATCAGCAGGACGTGCTGGAGAAGATTGGTAACCTCTGCTTTGAATGAATCTCCAACCGACAAATTGGACTCATCTTGAAAGTGAAACACTGGGAGTTTAGTGCCAACATGTTGCTGTACGGCTGAAATGTAAAGAAGTCTTGCACCTGGGGTATCAAGGAACAGCGAGAGTTTCATAAAAAAAAAGATGCACATGGCCGGTGTAGGGAACGGAAAACAGATGAGGCACTTCTGGCATGTGGCATCTGTACAGGCGGGAAGGAAAGAATGAGCAAAAACCGGACAGCAAAATGCTGGCACGAAATATCCATGGCAGACACCATTAAAGAAGATCCCAGGACAGTTTATTTGTACATTCCAGCAACACGGCAACCAGGCAAAGGTTCTGTCCCATCAAGTACCGAATGGGAAATCTGTGACTCTGTCCGAAGTATTGTGTCAAGTCATAAATGAATATTTCAGTTTTGTATTCAGTGAGGAGAATACTTTCAGATTTCAGGAAAGGGAGCAAGGTTAATGTGTAGCGGTTTAACATTGAACAAATAGAATGTATTCGGTGTTCCAGCAAGCATAGATGTGAATATATACCCAACACCTGCTGAGGTGTATCGCAGACTGCTTTCGAAGGCAGCGGATGAGATTTCTGGGGCCACGAGAGAAATGTATTGTTTAAACCTCGCTTTTCACAGGTGCGGTGCTTGATGACTGGAGTTCAGGAAATGTTAAGCCTTCACTGAAGAAGGGCAGGAAGTGACATGCCAGGGTTGGCCCGCAATTACAGACTAAGTACGTCACACGGAAGTTTTTGAGAAGAAGATTGTGGGACACCAATAATCTGCATTTCGATAGGGAAAGGTTGTTCAGGAAAAGTCAGTATGGATTTGCTGGTGGAATGTCCTGTCTGGCGGAAGTTGTTCAGCTTCTTGCAGAAGTAATGAACTGGATTGAGGAGGGAAATGCTGGTAACAGGCTGCTGGCCCTCAGTTGCCGAGGCACAGAATATAAGTGCTTGGAACTCATTGTACAAGAGCTGGAACTGAATATCCTTGCAGAATAAAGAAAACTATGGGTCAGTTTGTATTTATATTTCCTTATACGATTAAATAGACTCTTGACCGGACAACCTACCACGTGATGACCATGCACTTTATTGTCTACCTGCCCTGCACTTTCTCTGTCATTGTCACAATTTATTCTTCACTCTGTCACTCTTCTCCCTTGCACTACCTCATTGCACTGTTGTAACGAATTCTGATGGGTGAATGGGATGTAAGACAGGTTTTTTACTGTACCTTGGTACATGTAACAAAAATAAACCAATTACAAATTCCATTAATATGTTATTCAGGAAAAGAGTCGGGGCACACCTACAAAGAGCTGGAGAAACACTGCAGGTCATGGAGGGAAATGGGAAGTCGACGTTTCGGGTCAAGATCCTTCATCTGAACTGGGAAGAATAGAGCCCGTCAAGGACTAAAGGGGAAATCTATGCATTGATCCGAAGAAGTGAGAGTTATTGGGTGATCCACCAGGTAGAGCCGTGAATACCTAGGACCCAATGAGATTTATCCGAGAACACTGTTTGAGGCAGGCCACCAATTAGCTGGTGCCACGACAGAGTTTGTTTTTAAAAGTTCGTTGGCCACTGCTAAGGTGCCAGGTATCTGGAGTTCAGGAAATGTCAGAGCTTTATTAAAGAAAAGAGCAGCAGGGAAAGTTCAGGCAATGACAGTCCTCGAAGTCTGATGTGAGAGATAAGGAAGTGATTAAAAACATCCGAGCGGCGGGAATAATCTGCACTGAGGTCGTCAAGGATTGTTCAGGAAAAGTCAGCAATGATTTGCAGGTGGGAGTTCTTACCTAGCAACGATTCACATTCCTGAAGAAATCAAATACAGTTTATTGACTGCAGTGCTGTTCATGAGACTATGTCGCCATCAACTATCACTTGCACTGGTGGTTTAGTGAATTCTCGCCTGCCATGCGGGAGACCCGGGTTCGATTCCCGGCGAATGCAATCGCACCTTTTACTTCGAGAGCTTGGTCGCGGCACACATCAACTCCAGCGGACGATGTAACCTCGACCCATTGCGAATCGCCTAATGCAGGAAAAGGTCCACGGCCGACTCCTTCTCCCTGGCCCTCCACTTATCTCAATAATACACCTGCGCCAGGCGACGATTGATTGACTACAGCTCCGTGTTCAATACTGCATTTCCAAGGAAAGTCATCTCCAAACGCCTGGAACTGGGACTCACAAATTCCTTTGCAATTGGATCCTTGACTTCCTGACCAACAGGTCGCAATCAATAAGGAAAGAGAGAAATACCTCCGCCTCGATTGTCCTCAAAACCGGTGTACCACAAGATTGCGTCCTCAGACCGCTACTCTATGCCCAATGATCACGCGACTGCGCAGCGATATTCTGAGATAACTCCATCTGCAAGTCTGCAGATGATAGCACCGGACTGGGCCGCATCTCAAATAACGATTAATCGGAGTACAGGAACGATATCGAGAACCTCGTGTCATGGTGTCATGACAACAAACTTACCCTCAATGTCAACAAAACAAAATAGCTGGTCATTGACTTCAACGAAGGAAGTCGTGCCCACACCGCTCTTTACATCAACGGTACTGAGGACCAGAGGATTGAGAGCTTCAATGACCTCGCATTGAAACTCACCAATGGACTGTGTCCTTGTCCAACCACTTAGATCCCATGGCCATGAAAGCGCACCAGCGCCTCTACTTCCTCAGGAGGCTAAATGAATCTGGTATGTCCCCTTCGACTCTCACTATTTTTATTGAACATACAAAAGCCTGAAAGTATGTACCAACAGGCTCAAAGACAGCTTCCATCACGATGCTGGAAGGCTTTTGAAAGGTCCCCTGGTGTGATAAGATTGTCTCTTAACCTCAAACTACCTCGCTATGGTCTTGCACCTTATTGTCCGCCCGGACTGCACTTTCTCTGTAACTGTAACACTTAATTCTGCGTTCTGTTATTGTTTCCTCTTGCACTCTCTCAATGCATTGTTGTTATGAATTGATCCGTACGAACAGTGTGCAAGAGAGGTTTTCACTGTACCTCGCTGAATGTGACAATAATAAACCAATTTCAATTTAACAAATCACGGGGAACCGAATACATTGACTCAGCCCTCGTCGAAGCAGTGAACTCCGACCACTGGTCTACCGAAGCTTGTGTGTTGCGGGTGATCCTGCTATAACGGTTAATCCGATGCGACACGGGAGGGAACACAGATTATTCAGTAATTATTTGCTGACAGTGCAGCTGAAGGTCGGTTTCTGCTCGTGGTTTAATTTACCTCAATTTATGGCAAAATCTGCAGTTGCGGGACTCATTGAATTACTGACTCGTTACTGAACAGGGAGAAGACATTAAGTGTACATAGTCAATGTTGGTTCTGATGTGACAAATGGTATCATGGAGTCAGAGAGTCCGCGAACAATCTGGCACAGATGCAAGGGCATCGGCCAACGAGTCCATGCCGCTCACGGCACACAACCAGCTCGTCATAATTTCGTGCGTTCGGCCCATATCCCTCTAAGCCACGCCCCTTCCCATTGAGTGATTGGGGTTTACAGCATGGAAGCTGGACCTTCGTCCTCCCGTGTCTGCACCGACCATCAAGCCTGTCTGAACAGAGCCCATCTGCCTGCATTCAGCCCATATCCTCTATGTCCTGCTCATTCAGGTAGGTCTTGAATGTTTTTCTCGTCTCGACCCCCTCCTCCTGCAGCCCATCCCAGCCGGAACTATTCTGGTAAAGTTAGCCCTCGATTCCCTTTTAAACCTCTTCTGACCAACTTAAACTGATGCGCTCTTCTTGACACCGCAACATGATAAACAGACTCTGGCTAAATCCCCGTCATGCGCCTCTCAGTTTTATGTCCCTCATTCCTCTGATCCAGTGAACATAGACCAAGCCCACCCACTGTCCACTTGTAGCACAATCCCTCCAAACCAGACTCCAGCCCACCAATCTGCTGAGCCCCTCCTGTACTTCTCCCCCAGTTCTGTCGAATAGCCCCCTGCGGTGCTGAACCAGTTACTTATTGAAATGCGGAGTAATTCTATTTCAATCGCCCGTGCAGGCAGAGAACTTCAAACCAACCCCGGTCCGTCTGAGAAATCGGTTCGCCCATTCGCCTCCTTGAAAACATGCACCAAACATTGCCCCTGGAATTTCGAACCGTTCGCAAATGAAAAGAACACATTAACCCTGTCGAAACCGATCGTCATCTTGTTTCATCTGAACGACACAATCTTTGCTCAGAACCGACCCCGCCCACAATGCAGAGTTTCTTCACGTCAAGCTGGAGCACACTGGGGCGCTTTCTTAAAATCCATTCCAGGACATGAACGATCGCTTTCCGTAGACCGATTCATCCACATTTGTTAATGTGTATAGAATCCACCTGCACAATCCGACCCCTTCCTTCTGCCCCTGCAGTTTCTCCAGTGAGAACTCCTTCATCCAACTCCTTCCTGGCCGCACACACAGCCTCCACCCTCAGTAAGTGTAACAGATCCAAAACACCGATCTCCCTGCCCAGCATACCACAGGTCCCGTTCCCCATCACCGCCTCCTTCACTCGCCTCAGTTATCTGAAGATATTGTCTTTACACAGATATTCATTGCTGTATGACTTGCAACAATGTTCCAATAATTTCCTTACGGTTTAGTTCATTTTATCTTTCCTGGATTTCTGATGTTCTAAGTTGATAACTGTGTAAACAGCCTGACTAATGCGTCAACGTAGCACATGTGGTATGAACAGGTCGAGCGTTAAAGATGTTCTCCTCCAAGTACAGATTCCGCGCTGTCTAGAGACGTCTTATTATGCTGCTTGTCTTCTCGCTGTGACCATTTGCCCGGTATCATTGTGCTGAAGTGCTGGTCCTGTGTTGCAGAAGCGGCGCTGCAGGAATGGTTGCCAGAAAGGCCGCAAGTCTGCACGAGGGCATTTGCAGTGTTCGGAGCCTTTGTTGCTGATCGAAAGAAGGACATATTACGGGTGTGTTCCGGGTTGAAATGTTTACCGGACAAATGAAGGTGGAATTTGCGTACACGTGACCTAATAGTTATCTGCTAGAGAGTCGAGTTGGAAATTCGGTAATAACAATGCAAATTGCAGAAGCGTTTAATTCCTGGATCTCTGGTGCAGGTGCTAAGCAACGCAACACTGTGCTTCTTGAAATCTGAAATAACCTGTCTGCAGCAACCGGTTAGCTGCTCACTTAACACCCGTGCCGAAACTTCTCTGAAACTCCTCCAGCACTGAAGCTCATATCCTTTCCATATTGGGGCGCCCAGAACTGCACACATGATTCTAGCTGTGGATTAACTCAAGATTTATTTAGTTGTAGCATAAACCCCTGATTCCAAAACTCCATGTCAGGACAATTGAAAGCAAGTCGTATGCACATAGCATCTGAAAAAGTGAGACATTCTTTTCACAATGGAGTAATGTCGATAACACTCTGAAAGATAGCTCAGAGCAGACCGGCAATGGTGTATTGAATGGTTTCATCAACATTCACTCGACGAAAGCCCTCTTCCCATCCCCACGTTGATTGTTTTTATTCCTTTATTTTCCAGATGATTGACCGCATGACCGTCTGTTCCTGGCAGAGAGAAGGTGGATAAGCAACAAGTTGAAAAAATAAGAAGTGTCAGTTGGGTGAGCAGCCGGTCGGGTGGAAGTGGCGGAGCAAATGTCGTATTGTGGCTCCACATGAGTGTCCAGAGTTATGGAGAGATGGAGGAATGGGGATTGAAGGCAGAAAGGAATCGGTAGTGTTTCAGGATCCTTCATATATTGTGCGGCAGATGGGGGGATGATTGGTGAGACTGACCGGGCTGTGGACAAAATACATGTAGCAGGGACTTGGATAAGCAAACATACAGTATGAAGGGTCAGTGGCAGTGGATGAACCGGATGTCCACTGGTGTTCGTGAGGCTGGTGTGTGGGAAGGACACGGATTTGCTTCATCGACCTGGGAATTATGAGCCCAGCAACAGTCCGTTCTCCTGTCTCAATTAACCTCTCTGCAGCCACCTGGTAACCAGTGATTTCAACTTCGCCACAGCCGCCGTAAATTTGTGGGATTCTCGGCCTGTGTTTTTGTGTTGTTTTCTGTAATCCAATGCCCAGAACCCCCTTGAGATAACGCGTGTGTTACCACACTCCGCCGCCACATCCATCCTCATCACCTGCAATGGGGCTTGCACACCTCCACAGCAACAAGCTGGAAACCCATTATCACCGCACACAGACAGAGGAAAGGACACGCACACACATACGGTCAATAGGATAGAAACACTGAGACACAGAGCCTGATACAAGCAGTGAGACAGAAAGCACCGACAGGCACGAAGAAGCGGAAACGTGCAACAATGAGCGTCTCTCTTTACTATTTCTCTACAACTGTGCTGTGCCCCCATCCATAAATGCAACCGGTTTAACATCCTACTGTCGATATCCGGAACACCCCAACCCACCAGTGCTCGAACAACATACAGTGGCGTGTAAAAGTTTGGGCAGCACTGGTCAACATTTCTGTTACTGTGAATAGTTAAATGAATAGAAAATACTGATCTCCAAAAGTCATAAAGTTAAAGATGAAACATTATTTTCAACATTTTAAGCAATATTCGTGTAGTATATTTGTTTTGTACAATTTTAGAGTGAAAATAGGAAAAGAGCACCAAGCAGACGTTTGGGCACCCCAAGAGATTTGAGCTCTCAGACTTTTACCAGGGTCTCCGACCTTCATTACCTTGTTAGGGCTATGGCTTGTCCACAGTAATCGTTAGGAAAGGCCAGGTGATGCGAATTTCAAAGCTTTATAAATAAACTGACTCCTCAAACCTTGTCCCAACAATCACCAGCCATGGGTTCCTCTAAGCAGTTGCCTAACACTCTGAAAATTAAAATAAAAGATGCCCACAAAGCAGGAGAAGGCTGTAGGAAGATAGCAAAGCATTTTCAGGTCGCCGTTTCCTAAGTTCGTAATGTAATTAAGAAATGGCAGTTAACAGGAACGGTGGAGGTCAAGTTGAGGTCCGGAAGACCAAGCAAACTTTCCCAGAGAACTGCTCGCAAGCTTGCTAGAAAGGCAAATCAAAACCCCCGTCTGAGCGCAAAAGACCCTCAGGAAGATTTAGCAGACTGGAGTAGTGGCTCACTGTTCTGCTGTGCAGCGACACCTGCAAAAATAGGACTTTCATGGAAGAATCATTGGAAGAAAAGCTTTCCTATGTCCTCACCACAAAATTCAGCGTCAGAGGTTTGCAAAGGAACATCTGAAACAAGCCTGATGCACTTTGGAAGCAAGTGCTGTGGACCGACGAAGTTAAAATAGAACTTTTTGGCCTCAATGAGCAAAGGTATGTTTGGAGAAAAAAGGGTGCAGTTCTGGTCCCCACATAATGGGGAGGACGTGGCTATATCGGGATCTGTTTAGAGAAGATTCACCGAGATGTCGCCGACCATATGCCGTTTCATTGATAAGCTGAGATTGGCTCGGCGGTCTTGTTTTCCTTGGAGCGGAGGAGGGTGTGGGGTGTGGGACCGGTTTGATGTGCACAAATTATGACGATCAAAGGTAGATAATAGGACGTGTTTCCCCACAGCGATATATATAAAGCGAGAGGGCACATGTTCAATCCGCGGAAGTGAGGTGATGGCGGAGAGTCTGAATAAGACCAATGGACAAACAATCAACAGCAGAGCATGAAGAACAACGGACCCGAGGGAACTCGGAAAGCATGTGGACAGGTCCCTGAGGGTAGGGGGACAGGTCGGGTGGTCATCTGTTAAGGAGGAGGATGGGAGACTTGTCTTTGTTGGCTGAAGGCACAGAATGCCAGAGCAGGGAGCTTTGCTGGAACTGTAGAAACACAACTTCGCCACAGCTGGAGCGCTGTGTACAGTCCTGGTCAGCACACCAGAGGAACATACAGACACAACGATAACGGAATTCGGAGCAGGAGTCCCCATTCATCTGCACAAGTGCACTTCTACATTCAGTCAGATGAGCCATCATCTCGTTTGGACCCTAAATCCATGTTCCCATGTACCCGCGGTTATCTCTCACTTCCTCGATTATTAAGTATCTGTCGACCGCAGCCTGAAGGATATTCAAATCTCGGCATCCATGTCCCTAAGAAGAAGAGAGTTCCGTGGTCGAACGAACGACTGAGGGAAAATATTTCACAAGCAAATAATAAATACCCACTTATTTTAGACAAGACCCACGAGTTATAGATCCTCTCCCCAGTGGAAACATCCTTCCAATGTATCTCATTTCAAGACTCTTATTGATCCCATGTATTTCAAAAATTAACCACTTCGTCTTCTGAACACTGACGGATAAAAACCCAAACTCTCTAACCCTGTTTCATAAAATAACCTTTGTATTCCTGTTATTAGTCTAGTCAACCGTTGCCTGAATTGACTTCAACAGGATAATATACTGAAATAAAGCTATGCCTCGTTTGCTCTCGACATGGCCTCCACAGTCGTCGAAAGAACTGAAACATTAACTTATTTTTATGGATTCAATTCTACTTTCGAAATTTGGTAATGTGGTAAGTGGAAAGTTTGAAGGAAAAAGGTGCAGAATTTCATTAAAAGAACACCTCTCTAACTGTTAAGCAGGGGGGTGGATCGATCATGCTTTGGGCTTGTGTTGCAGCCAGTGACACGGGGAAAATTTCACTGTTCGCGGGAAGAATGAATTCAATTAAATACCAACAAATTCTGGAAGAAAAGATTATACCGTCCGTCAAAATCCTGAAGATGCAAAGCGGATGGCTTCTAAAACAGGATGACGATCCTAAACACACCTCAAAATCCACAATGGACTACCTCAGGAGGCACAAGCTGAAGGTTTTGCCATGGCCCTCACAGGTCCAGGACCTAAAAATCATCGGAAATCTGTGGATCGACCTCTAAAGAGCAGTGCCCAAGAATCTCACAGAACTAGAAGACTTTTGCAAGGAAGAATGGGCGAAAATCCCCCAAACAAGAATTGAAAGACTCTTCGCTGGCTACAGAAAGCGTTTACATGCCAGTGATCGTTGCCAAAGGGGCTGTTACTATGTACTGACAATGCAAGGTGCCCAAACTATTGCTTCGGGCCCTTTTCCTTTCTTGATATTTTGGAACTGTAAAAACTGGAAATAAAAAAAAAATCTTGCTTAAAATATTAAGGAAAAGTGCCATCTTTAACTTTATGCCTTTTGGAAATCGGGTCATCATTTACTCGCTTAGCTATTCACTGTAACAGAAATTTTGATCAGGGGTGCCCAAACTTCTGCATGCCGCTGTAAGTGTGATGCAATTGCCGTTTCTGATCACGCGCCGTTGAAACTATCAATCAAATTGCTGGACGGAGCCTCTGGTGCCAGACAATGGCGATTCAGTCCATCTCTACTTCATTCTGTGCTGAATTGAAAAAAAAAAGCGAACTAATAATGAATTATGTATATTGGCTGATAAGATTAAAGAAATCGATAAAAATACTCTGTTACTCCCAATTTGGAGCTTTATCAAAACAGAATTGAACTTCAGTTGCAAGATAGCTTATTATTAACATCTCCAGTTGAAAGTCAACAACTCAAAACTAGGAGTCAGTTTTATATACATGGTGATAAATCTGGTAAATTATTGGTCAAGGAATTGAAAGCTGCTTCAACTAAACGTCAGATTATTAAAGTTCGAAAACGAGATGGTAATTGGACAGTTGACCATGATCAAATTAATAAATCTTTTCAGAAATTTTATACTTTATATCAGTCAGAATTTACCAAGGATTCCACATTAATGCATGAATTTTTTAAGGAACTTGAAGATTCCGAAGTTATCACTTACTGAACGTTTAATATTGGATACACCCACTTCGGGGGAAGAAATAAGGAAAGCAATTTCTTCAATGAATTCAGGTAAAACACCTGGTCCCAATGGGTGTACAGTTGATTTTTTAAAATATCTTTCTCTGATCTTCTTGACTTTGTAAAATTTTTAAAGATGCCCTATTAGTAGGTGAATTACCAGAATCCGTTTATGTGGCATCTGTCTCTTTAATTCTTAAAAGGGATAAAGATCCGACTTAATGTGCATCTTAAAGACCTATCTCTTTATTGAATGTGGACTCCAATTTTTTCCCCCAAAATATTGGCTTCTAGACTGGAAGAGATACTTCCACAAATTATTTCTGACGACCAGACAGGATTTATTAAAATCAGTATTTGCATTTTAATATTAGGAGGTTAATGAATATCGTGTATACACCTTCACCTACAATTCAAGAACGTGTTATCTCGCTTGATGCCGAGAAGGCGTTTGATAGAGTGGAATGGGAATATTTATTTGACACGCTTGAGAAATTTCATTTTAGCCCAAGTTTTATATCCGCGATTAAATGGATATATCATACACCTTTGGCTTCAGTACTTACTAATAATCAGAGATCATCCTTTTTCAGACTTTCTAGAGGTACTAGAACGGGCTGCCATTTAAGTCCTTTATTATTTGATATTGCCTTGTAACCCTTAACAATTGCCTTTCGGGACTCTTTTTAACATATTTGGTATTACTCATGGAAATGGGACGCATAAGAAATCACTATATGCAGATAACCTGTTACTTTTTATTTCTAACCCTGAAAAATCTATCTCTGCAGCATTATCACTGCTTACTCTGTTTAGTGCTTTTTCTGGTTATGAATTAAATCTGAAAAATAGTGAGCTTTTCTCATTAAATATTCAAGTCCCAATCTATAATCAATCACAATTTAGATTAGATTAGTGGCTGACTATTTTACTTACTTGGGTGTTAAAATTACCAAGAAGCATAAGGACTTATTCAAAGTTAACTTTTTACCTTAAATCGATCTTGTCAGATTTGTCAGATGTGGGAGTTCCCGGAGTCTCCCGGTGTGTCGATCTGAAGCTCCTGAGGGACCGTGTTAAGGAACTGAATATGCAGCTCTATGACCTTTGTCTGGTCAGGGAGAGTGAAGAGGCGATAGAGAGGAGTTATAGGCAGGTGGTCACACCTGGACGATCGGAATCAGGCAAGTGGGTCACAGTCAGACGGGGGAAGTGGAAGGGGAAGACTCAGGTGCTATAGAGTACCCCCGTGGCTGTGCCCCTTGACAATAAGTACTCCTGTTTGAGTACTGTTTGGGGAGACAGCCTACCTGGAGGAAGCAACAGTGGCAGTGTCTCTGGCACAGAGCCCGTCCCTGTAGCTCAGGTGCGTAGAGAAGGAGTGATATAGGGCACTAGGGACAGGGGACTCTATAGTTAGGTGGGCAGACAAGCGATTATGTGGACGCAGGAAAGAAACTCTTTCTTTTTCAATCTTTTTATTAGTTTTCAAATTAATACAGAAGGAAAGAAACTCAGAAGGTAGTTTGCCTCCCAGGTGCCAGAGTCCGGAATAATTCAGATCGCGTCCAAGATATGCTGGTGGGAGAGAGAATAGCCAGAGGTCGTGGTACATATTGGTACCAACGACGTAGGTAGGGAAAGGAATGAGGTCCTGAAAAGAGACCACAGAGAATTAGGAAGGAAGTTGAGAAGCAGGACCTCAAAGGTAGTAATTTACGGATTACTGCCTGTACTAAGCGACAGTGGGTACAGGAACAGAATGAGGAGGAGGTTAAATGCGTGGTTGACGGATTCGATTAAGGAGCAGGGATTCAGTTTTCTGTATCATTGTGGCTCTTTTAGGGCAGGTATGACTTGTTCAAAGAGTATGTGTTGCACTTGAATATCAGGGGGCCAACATACTGGCGTGGAGGTTTGCTAAGGCTACTGAGGAGAGTTTAAACTAGAAATTTTGGAGGGTGGGATCCGTACTGGAGAGACTGGGTACGAGGTGATTGGCTCTCAAACTGAGGAAGCTAGGAGTAAGTACCATCGTCAGGTGATAGAGAAGGGAAGTGTTCATGAGGAGGTGTAGGATTAATAAACTATAACTGTATTCATATCTTAAGACGGATGATAATTATGGCTGCTCGAAATACTCATTTAAAAGGTGTCCTTCAGGCCAGAACAGCCATACCACTGCTTACCTGGGCTGGGTGCTGGGTAGTATTTCCTGTGCCTAGAACTTAATTGGATTCCCATTATGTTTGACTATGGAGATGATGGGCAATCTTAACGGGATATGGGAAGGCTGTCTCAAACAATGAAAGTGATACCTGCCTTTGTCTCACCTGATTGCAAAACTATTAGCTGAACCTGTGGTGTGAGGCTGCTCTTTGTCCATCTGCAGTAGCCCTTTGTCCGTTTCCTGCTCAACGAATAACTCCAGTGCCTGACTCATTAAAGTGTGCGTGACAATACCTGTATAAATCTCTGTCTACCCCTTTGTACCGAGAGAACTCGGGAAGAGACTGTTAGTGAGTTCTGAAGAGAATTCTCCTAGCGGTGCGCTGCTAATAAAGTTATTTGTTCGAATCGATCTCGTAGCACTATGTTACTTACAGCGGACAGAAGGGGAAAATTAATTTCGGGACGACAATTTGGCGAGCCAGCCAGGAGTCCAAGACGAGATTTCGCAAGCGGCGTGAGCGACCGACGGGGATAACTGCCACCTGAGATGCTAGGGCCCACAAGGTACGATTCACCTTGATCCCTCTCAGGGAGTCGGACACCTGATCGCTCCCTTCGCTTACCGAAAATCCTCTGACGGACTCCGTGCGAGACTGTCCGAGTGCCACAGCTAAGGAGGGGTTCCAGTCCTCAGTTAAGGTAAGTTCTGTTCGGGGTTCGAGTCCCCAGTTAAGTCAAGTTCTGCTCGGGGTTGGAGTCCCCAGTTTCGGGATCGGAGTTTTAAGTTTGTGAATTTCAAGGTTTTGAGCTCTAAGTTCTGATATCGGTTCACCGGTACTACCATCTTGCCTTAGACCGGTTCTTAAGAGGGTAAATACCCACGGGAAGGTCAGAAACCTGAAGTGGGTGAAGGAAAGAGACCGATTTTAAAGTTAATTCCAGCGATTCGTACCGTCCGATCAGGAAGAACACAAAATGGGACAAACTCTCGATAAGTCTGGGTCCAATACCCCATTATCTAAGTTATGTAAAGACGATACGAAGAACGAGAGTAACTTCCTTAAATTATCAGCATGCCTTAATAAGAAATTGGGAAATGAAATGTGGCCATTAGGGGGAACGTGGGACGTAGATAAATGCCTAATGGCAGAAAAGGCAATTTGGGAGCGGATACAGGGTATAAATGGAAATTATTAATGTCCGCTTGGAGAAAAACGGCCGAAGACCTCACAAATAAATCTAAGCAGGCTGGCTGGGAACAGAATGCGCGCAGGAGGGGAACTAGTGTGTGTGATGAACAGGGAAGTCCTGAAGTCTCAGTGCGGAGACCACGATGCTGAAAAGAGCAGAAGGGAGAGAGAAGAGATGTATAAGGAGAAACGCAGAAATAAAAATAAAATTAGTAAAGATAAAATGGAGGTACCTCCTGACATGTCTGGCGTGCCCCTGTTGTTCCAAATTAATGATCCGGACGAAGCGGAGGAAGGTTGGTTGGTCCAACCCAGAGCCCCTACCTACCCCCCCCCTCCCCCGTTTCATTGCCGCCTGCATATAATGCGGCTAGCCCGCCAGCCGTCCCGCCCTATTCACCAGCGATTGCTTGCAAAGTCCCGCCCCCTGGACAAGCCAATGGCCCTATTGCGTCCCGAACTAGGATGCGGCTTGGTCGAAGAGAAAGCCCACAGACGGGTGGCTCTAAGGCCACAGACAAGCGACGCACGACTGTCTAATGCTTAACCACTTTTTAACTGAACCCCGTCCGGACCTTTCTGACAAGGCCATCCAGTCAGCCGACTTAAACCTGTATGTCGACGGTAGTTCCATCATTTCGGGACAGGGCACCCGCTTTATGACGTGGCAAGTGACTCCCAGAATGTGGAATCTGCATTTCTGCAGCCCCCAGTCTCTGCCCAAAAAGCGGAACTATTTGCCCTGACCCGAGCTTGCATTTTAGCCAAGGACAAAGTAGCTAACATCTTCACTGACTCCCGCTATGCTTTTGGAGTTGCCAAGATTTTGGCCAACTCTGGGCACACAGGGGATTTTTGACCTCTACAGGTTGCGCCATACAGAATGCGGCTTATGGACAGAACTTCCTCCAAGCCGTCCTCCTCCCAAACAAACTGGCCATCATTAACTGCTCCGCTCACCTTTCAGATGTCTCCCTAATAACCCAGGGCAATGACAGGGCAGATACTGAAGCGAAATTGGCAGCACGCCAGGGGTCTAAAATCGTTTCCACTATGGAAAAGCAAGCAGTTGTTTGCAAGCCAAGGATAGCATAGTCGGGCACCCCAGACATGGTCACTGTGCAGCACTTACAGGGGGACGCCCCTGACTCAGAAAAACAGATGTGGAAAGCGCACGGGTAAACGCACTTTGCGCCACACGGCCTCTGGTTTACTCCAGTCGGTCAAGTATATATACCTGTTTCTTTGTTACCAATGCTTATTGACTGCCTACATTCTGACACCCACCTTGGTAAGGAGGGAATGAGTAACATTTTATTACCTACCTGGTGGCACCCCAGATTGGAGGAAGCAGCACAAGGCAAAATACATTAGTGTTTGATATGCCAACAAACCAATGCTGGGAAAGGGGTGAAGTACACCCCAGACAAAACTCCCTTGCCAGGTGGTCTTTTTAAATGTATCCAACTCGACTTCATTGAATTACCACGTGCACATTGTTACAAGTACTGTCTTATTATTGTTGATGTATTTAGTAGATGGATTGAAGCTTTTCCAACCACCAACAATAAGGCCTCAACGGTGGTAAAGTTATTGCTTACAGAGGTTATACCAAGGTTTGGGGTATCCCGACGGATAAGTTCTGACAATGGCCCCCACTTCATAGGTCAAATAAATAAGGAATTGTGCGAGGCACTGCATATCGAACAGCAGGTCCACTGCACCTTCCACCCTCAATCAGCGGGTGTAGTAGAGAGAGCTAACAGCACCCTTAAAAATAAACTAACCAAATTAGTGTCAGAGACAGAACCAAACTGGTTGAAGATTCTCCCGTTTGCATTATACCACATGAGAATCACGCCCCACTCGGCCACCGGGGTATCGGCTACTGAAATCATCTATAGACGTCCGGGAAGAACTCCATGGGACGCCGACACCCAATCCCCTACACAGGTTGACCTTAATATCATGGGGGATGAACTATAAAGGTATTTCAGACAACTTATGTCCTCTTTAAAGTTTCTTCATTCACAGGTGGAGAGTGCCTTTAAACCACCTGAAGGGCAGAATATGGAATTGCCTGACCTGAAAATCGGAGACTCGTTACTGATACGAGATTGGGAGCGCCCTAAACTGGGACCTCCGTGGAAAGGCATTTACCAGATACTACTCCAAACACCGAAATCCGTGAAAGTAAAAGGCCAGGAACGCTG
Organism: Pristis pectinata; assembly: GCF_009764475.1. Taxonomy (NCBI): domain Eukaryota; kingdom Metazoa; phylum Chordata; class Chondrichthyes; order Rhinopristiformes; family Pristidae; genus Pristis; species Pristis pectinata. Next base: position 20,828 of record NW_026262512.1, read on the forward strand.
GATTCATCTGAGAGTCTGTAAACGATGGCCACCGGAAGAAAGATAATACTTCTTAAATTCGGACTCCTTACCATCACCAGTACTCTTGTGTAGGCGTTAGAGGATAATTTGTATTACAAAATACATATGCAGCTACATGGGAATCGCACCGTTTGTTACCCCTTGGCAGAGTCAGTGGAAGGCCTTTTTGTAGCCACAGCAAGCTGAAGCCCCAGGGCCCTCTTAAAATATGAATTTTCAAAAACGAAGTGTGTTGGGCAGACGGAAACTTACAGGAGGGTGCTACCAGGTAGATTATTGCAAGGAACAGTAACAGGACCTAGTAGTACAACCCACGACAAGTCCATCTCCCAGTGCTTCGCCGGCAAAGGGTGGGGTTGTGGGCTTACAATTGTGCAGCATACGATAGCATGTGCCTCCACTACCTGTACAGAGAGGAATTGCGGGTTTAAAGGGGGATGGTTTAGCTGTGAGTGGGCTGCCACTAGGTGTGTTTCATTACTTGCAGGAGAGCGATGGGTTTGTGGGGAAGGGAATGGGACCCACGTGAGATTGTCTAATGCCTCTTTAGAATGGCTAACCAGGGAGAATTAGCTGAGGGAGTATGGGGGAAATGTTGCTGGGATCTTTTTGTATTCTCAAATGCCCAGTCCACGGCAATCAGGTAAAGTAAGCTGCTACCGGGCTAAGGAATGGTATGTGTTCCTCTTTAATGGCACTTACACTACAGCCTGGTTTGCAATGGGAACGATCGGGCCGGTCACGGTCCCCTGCCCCCAGAAAGGTCATGTCCGACGAAGACTTGTGGTGCGGTCAGTTAGTGAGTTCTGTGAGGATTGGAGGGATCCTATGTCATTGGGATCTGCCTTAGCATCGTTAGGCTATGGATTCCTGAGTACTCTCTCTTTGGGGTGGGGGGCGAGTGTTCGGCAGGAACTATAGCCGCAAAAAACCGGAACTACCGTATTTGTGGACTTGCTGCAATGGAAACAGTACTATGGAGGGCCGAAAGGCAGTGAACCGGGAACTGGCGGAGCTTCGACTTTATGCCCAGCAGACCCGGTATGTTGTGGACTACCAGTTGGCTCAGCAAGGAGGAGTATGCGCCATAGTTGGGGACCTATGTGTCACCAATGTGAGAGATGAGTCCTACAATATCTCCCATGCCATTCAGGACATTCAGAAGCAAGTAGACAGCTTTAGGCAGGGTTTTACAGGAGGGACAAGTTGGTTGGGGTGGCTACTAGGAGGGCCATGGGCATCATACCTGCTGCATGGAGCCGTGGGACAAATCGTGAATATAACAGTATGCTGTGTGGTGCTGGCCGGTCTAAATACTTGTTGCAAGGTCCTTATTAATAAGCTCTCGGCCCCGTTCTCAGCGTTTTCTCTAGTTTATCATGAAATGATAAAAAGGGGGGAATGAGGAGTAGGATTAATAAACTATAACTGTATTCATACCTTAAGACGGATGATAATTATGACTGCTCTAAATACTGATTTTAAAAGTGTCCTTCAGGCCAGCCACACCACTGCTTAGCTGGGCTGGGTGCTGTGTGCTAATTGCTACGTCTGTAACTTTATTGGATTCCCATTATGTTTGACTATGGAGATGATGGGCAATCTTAACGGGAAATGGGAAGGCTGTCTGAAACAATTAAGGTGATACCTACCTTTGTCTCACCTGATTGCAAAACGATTAGCTGAACCTGTGGTGTGAGGCTGCTCTTTGTCCATCTGCAGTATCCCTTTTTACGTTTCCTGCTCAACCAAGAACTCCGGCGCCTAACTCATTAAAGTGTGCGTGACAATACCTGTATAAATCTCTGTCTACCCCTTTGTACCAAGAGAACTCGGGAAACGACTCTTAGTGAGTGCTGAAGAGAATTCTACTCGCGGTGCACTGCCAATAAAGGTATTTGTTCGAATCTACCTCGTGGCACTGTGTTACTTACAGCGGACAGAAGGGGAAAATTAATTTCGGGACGACACTGTGGCTACCGTATTTTGTACAATTTGTCTCCTCTCAGATCACAGGAAGAGGTATCGATCGGAATGATTACGAAATTATCTTCTATGAAATCGGGTATTTGCTGAGTAATGTCAGCTGCTGCACGCACACATTTATTTACGCGTCATCTCAGTCCAAGTACAAGGAGTTGGTGAAGAGAGCGTTGAAATATCCGGTCAGCTCAGTGCTTCAGTTTGTTAATGAAGCCAACTCGGGAGCAATACCCAGAGCGGCCTCAGTGTCTCCAGTCCGGCTCTCGTTCCAAACATTCACCACATGATCACTCAGGTGTCACTCCCGCCAGGATAATCCCATCGTTGTCAGTTCCGGAAGTGATGCCAGTCGGAGAGAATGTTCCCATGCAAGCCGTTTCATCGCATCGTACACAGAATTGTCACTCCAGCGAGCCTGCACACGGGCATTAACCTGTTTCGCTCTGTGACCAGGTCCAGCAATCCGCGCAGGGTAACCCGCATGTTACTGACCCACAGTTACCGGATATTGACATCCACATTATTCCATTCGCGTCAACCGGTGTTGGAGATCTTCTGCCCAGGACATTCAAATGACGGCGCATCTGCAACAGAATAGGAACATAACTTAGAAGCTCGACCATCAAACCGCTCTGGCATTCTACTATAGCGAATCTACCCCAGGGTCCAACTCCACTGTGACAGATCCTCATAATCCTCAACTTCCCAACGTTTCAAAAAAAAACAGTATCGACCTTCATTTTAATTGCTTCTAATGATCCAGCTTTCCATCTGATCTCTCTCCATTTGTTTCTACAGACAACCTCCTTTGCTATCTACGACTCACCAATTTTCCTCTCTTCATGAAATTATTAAACCGACCACCTAATGCTCATCAATCTTACAAAAATTTCACAGAAACCAAAGGTCCAGGCTACAATCCCTGCCGAAAACCATTGTTTCAATGTCAATGTCAAGCTCTTTGTCATATGCACAAGTACATGTACACACAATTGCAATGAAAATATTACTTGCAGCACCATTACAGACATATAACATCATATAAGTAGCGTTCATAGAAACATTGAAAAACTACAGCACAATGCAGGCCCTTCTGCCCACAAAGTTGTGCCGAACATGTCCCTACCTCAGAAATTACTCGGCTAACACACAGCCCTCTATTTTTCTCGGCTCCATGTACCTATCCAAAAGTCTCTTAAAAGACCCTATCGTATCCGCTTCCACCACCGTTGCCGGCAGCCCATTCCACACACTCACCACTCCCTAAGTAAAGAAATTACCCCTGACATCCACTCCATACACACTCCTCAGCACCTTAAACTTCAGTCCTCTTGTGGCCACCGCTTAAGCACTGGGGAAAAGCCTCTGAATATCTACCTGATCAATGACTCTCATCATCTTATACACCTCTATCAGGTCCCCCCTCATCCTCCGTCGCTCCAAGGAGAAAAGGCCGAGTTCCCTCAACCTGCTTTTATCAGGCATACTCCACATTCCAGGCAGCATCCTTGAAAATCTCCCCTGCACCCGTTCTATGGCTTCCACATCCTTCCTGTAGTGAGGCGACCAGAACTGAGCACAGTACTCCAAGTGGGGTCGGACCAGGGACCT
>NW_026262512.1:24942-46506 GCF_009764475.1 Pristis pectinata
AGCAGAAGGGAGAGAGAAGAGGTAAATGAGGTGTATAAGGAGAAACGCAGAAATAAAAATAAAAGTAGTAAAGATAAAGTGGAGGTACCTCCTGACATGTCTGGCGTGCCCCTGTTGTTCCAAAGTAATGATACGTACGAAGCGGAGGAAGATTGGTTGGTCCAACCCAGAGCCCCTACCTACACCACCCCCCCCCTCCAGTTTCATTGCCGCCTGCATATAATGCGGCTAGCCCGGCAGCCGTCCCTCCCTTACCACCAGCGACTGCTAACAAAGTCCCGCCCCCGGGACAAGCCAATGGCCCTATTGCGTCCCGAAACAGGATGCGGCTTAGTCGAAGAGAAAGCCCACAGACGGGTGGCTTTAAGGCCACAGACAAGCGACGCACGACTGTCTAATGCTTAACCACTTTTTAACTGAACCCCGCCCGGACCTTTCTGATAAGGCCATCCAGTCAGCCGACTTAAACCTGTATGTCGACAGTAGTTCCAGCATTTCGGGACAGAGGACCCGCCTTATGACGTGGTAAACGACTCCCAGAATGTGGAATCTGCATCTCTGCAGCCCACAGTCTCTGCCCAAAAAGGATAACTCTTTGCCCTGACCCGAGCTTGCATTTTAGCCAAGGACAAAGTAGCTAACATCTTCAGTGACTCCCGCTATGCTTTTGGAGTTGCCACGATTTTGGCCAACTCTGGGCACACAGGGGATTTTTGACCTCTACAGGTTGCCCCATACAGAATGCGGCTTATGTACAGAACCTCCTCCAAGCCGTCCTCCTCCCAAACAAACTGGCCATCATTAACTGCTCCGCTCACCTTTCAGATGTCTCCCTAATAACCCAGGACAATGACAGGGCAGATACAGAAGCGAAATTGGCAGCACGCCAGGGGTCTAAAATCGTTTCCACTATGGAAAAAGAAGCAGTTGTTTGCAAGCCAAGGATAGCAAAGCCGGGCACCACAGACATGGTCACTGTGCAGCACTTACAGGGGGACGCTCCTGACTCAGAAAAACAGATGTGGAAGGCGCACGGGTATACGCACTCTGCGCCACACGGCCTCTGGGTTACTCCAGTCGGTCAAGTATATATACCTGTTCCTTTGTTACCAATGCTTATTGACTGCCTACATTCTGACACCCACCTTGGTAAGGAGGGAATGAGTAACATTTTATTACGTACCTGGTGGCACCCCAGATTGGAGGAAGCAGCACAAGGCAAAATACGGTAGTGTTTGATATGCCAACAAACCAATGCTGGGAAAGGGGTGAAGTACACCCCAGGCAAAACTCCCTTGCCAGGTGGTCTTTTTAAATGTATCCAACTCGACTTCATTGAATTACCACATGCACATTGTTACAAGTACTGTCTCGTTATTGTTGATGTATTTACTAGATGGATTGAAGCTTTATAACCACCAACAATAAGGCCTCAACTGTGGTGAAGTTATTGATTACAGAGGTTATACCAAGGTTTGGGGTATCCCGACGGATAAGTTCTGACAATGGCCCCCACTTCATAGGGACAATAAATAAGGAATTCTGTGAGGCACTGCATATCGAACAGCAGTTCCACTGCACCTACCACCCTCAATCAGTGGGTGAAGTAGAGAGAGCTAACAGCACCCTTAAAAATAAACTAACCAAATTAGTGTCAGAGACAGGTCCAAACGTGTTGAAGATTCTCCCGTTTGCATTATACCACATGAGAATCACGCCCCACTCGGCCACCGAGGTATCGGCTACTGAAATCGTCTATAGACGTCCGGGAAGAACCCCATGGGACGCCGACACCCAATCCCCTACACAGGTTGACCTTAATATCATGGGGGATGAACTACAAAGGTATTTCAGACAACTTATGTCCTCTTTAAAGTTTCTTCATTCACAGGTGGAGAGTGCCTTTAAACCACCTGAAGGGCAGAATATGGAATTGCCTGACCTGAAAATCGGAGACTCCATACTGATACGGGATTGGGAGCGCCCTAGACTTGGACCTCCTTGGAAAGGCACCTACCAGATACTACTCCAAACACCGACAGCCGTGAAAGTAAAAGGCCAGGAACGCTGGATTCATCTGAGCGACTGTGAACGATGGCCACCGGAAGAATGATAATACTTCTTAAATTCGGACTCCTTACCATCACCAGTACTCTTGTGTGGGCGTTAGAGGATAATTTGTTTTACAAAATACATATGCAGCTTCATGGGAATCGCACCGTTTGTTACCCCTTGGAAGAGTCAGTGGAAGGCCTTTTTGTAGCCACACCAAGCTGGAGCCCCAGGGCCCTCTTAAAGTATGAATTTTCAAATACGAAGTGTGTTGGGCAGACGGAAACTTACAGGAGGGTGCTACCAGGTAAATTCTTGCAAGGAACAGTAACAGGACCTAGTAGTACAACCCACGACAAGTCCATCTCCCACTGCTTCGCCGGCAAAGGGTGGGGTTGTGGGCTTACAATTGTACAGCATACGATAGCATGTGTCGCCACTACCTGTACAGAGAGGAATTGCGGGTTTAAAGGGGGATGGTTTAGCTGTGAGTGGGCTGCCACTAGGTGTGTTTCATTACTTGCAGGAGAGCGATGGGTTTGTGGGGAAGGGAATGGGACCCACGTGAGATTGTCTAATGCCTCTTTAGAATGGCTAACCAGGGAGAATTACCTGAGGGAGCATGGGAGAAATGTTGCTGGGATCTCTTGGTATTCTCAAATGCCCAGTCCACGGCAATCGGGTAAAGTAAGCTGCTACCGGGCTAAGGATGCGTATGTGTTCCTCTTTAATGGCACTGACACTACAGCCACCCCCACTCTTCCAGCCTGGTTTGAAATGGGAACGATCGGGACGGTCACGGTCCCCTGCCCCCAGAAAGGTCATGTCCGACGAAGACTTGTGGTGCGGTCAGTTAGTGAGTTGTGTGAGTATTGAAGGGATCCGATGTCATTGGGATCTCCCTTAGCATCGTTAGGCTATGGATTCCTGAGTACTCTCTCTTGGGGGGGGGGGGGGGTTCGGCAGGAACTATAGCCGCAAAAAACCGGAACTTCCGTATTTGTGGACTTGCTGCAATGGAAACAGTACTATGGAGGGCCGAAAGGCAGTGAACCGGGAACTGGCGGAGCTTCGACTTTATTCCCAGCAGACCCGGTATGCTGTGGACTACCAGTTGGCTCAGCAAGGAGGAGTATGTGCCATAGTTGGGGACCCATGTGTCACCAATGTGAGAGATGAGTCCTACAACTTCTCCCATGCCATTCAGGACATTCAGAAGCAAGTAGATAGCTTTAGTCAGGGTTTTACAGGAGGGACAAGTTGGTTGGGGTGGCTACTATGAGGGCCGTGGGCATCATACCTGCTGCATGGAACCGTGGGACAAATCGTGAATATAATAGTATGCTGTGTGGTGCTGGCCTGTCTAAATACTTGTTGCAAGGTCCTTATTAATAAGCTCTAGGCTCCGTTCTCAGCGCCTCTCTAGTTTATCATGAAATGATAAAAAGGGGGGAATGAGGAGTAGGATTAATAAACTATAACTGTATTCATATCTTAAGACGGATGAGAATTATGACTGCTCGAAATACTGATTTTAAAACTGTCCTTCAGGCCAGCCACACCACTGCTTAGCTGGGCTGGGTGCTGTGTGGTAATTGCTGCGTCTGGAACTTTATTGGATTCCCATTATGTTTGACTATGGAGGTGATGGGCAATCTTAACGGGAAATGGGAAGGCTGTCTGAAACAATGAAAGTGATACCTGCCTTTGTCTCACCTGATTGCAAAACGATTAGCTGAACCTGTGGTGTGAGGCTGCTCTTTGTCCATCTGCAGTATCCCTTTGTCCGTTTCCTGCTCAACCAAGAACTCCGGCGCCTAACTCATTAAAGTGTGCGTGACAATACCTGTATAAATCTCTGTCTACCCCTTTGTACCGAGAGAACTCGGGACACGACTCTTAGTGAGTGCTGAAGAGAATTCTACTAGAAGTGCACTGCCAATAAAGTTATTTGTTCGAATCGACCTCGTGGCACTCTGTTACTTACAGCGGACAGAAGGGTAAAATTAATTTCGGGACGACACTGTGGCTACCGTATGTTGTACAAATTGTCTACTCTCAGATCACAGGAAAAGGTATCGATCGGAATGATTACGAAATTATCTTCTATGAAATCGGGTATTTGCTGAGTAATGCCAGGTGCTGCACGCACACATTTATTTATGCGGCATCTCAGTCCAAGTACAAGGAGTTGGTGAAGAGCGCGGTGAAATATCCGGTCAGCTCAGTGCTTCAGTTTGTTAATGAAGCCAAGTCGGGAGCAATACCCAGAGCGGCCTAAGTGTCTCCAATCCGGCTCTAGTTCCAAGCATTCACCACATGAACACTCAGGTGTCACTCCCGCCAGGATAATCCCATCGTTGTCAGTTCCGGAAGTGATGCCAGTCGGAGAGAATGTTCCCATGCAAGCCGTTTCAATGCATCGTACACAGAATTGTCACTCCAGCGAGCCTGCACACGGGCATTGACCTGTTTCGCTCTGTGACCAGGTCCAGGAATCCGCGCAGGGTAACCCGCATGTTAGTGACCCACAGTTACCGGATATTGACATCCACATTATTCCATTCGCGTCAACCGGTGTTGGAGATCTTCTACCCAGGACATTCAAATGACGGCGCATCTGCAACAGAATAGGAGCATAATTTAGGAGCTCGACCATCAAACCGCTCTGGCATTCTACTATGGCGTATCTACCCCAGGCTCCAACTCCACTGTGACAGATCCTCATAATCCTCAACTTCACAACGTTTCAAAAAAAACCCAGTATCGACCTTCATTTTAATTGCTTCTAACGATCTAACTTTCCAGCTGATCTCTCTCCATTTGTTTCTACAGACAACCTCCTTTGCTATCTACGACTCACCAATTTTCCTCTCGTCATGAAATTATTAAACCGACCACCTAATGCTCATCAATGTTACAAAAATTTCACAGAAACCAAAGGTCCAGGCTACAGTCCCTGCCGAAAACCATTGTTTCAATGTCAATGTCAAGCTCGTTGTCATATGCACAAGTACATGTACACACAACTGCAATGAAAATATTACTTGCAGCACCATTACAGACATATAACATCATATAAGTAGCGTTCATAGAAACATTGAAAAACTACAGCACAATGCAGGCACTTCTGCCCACAAAGTTCTGCCGAACATGTCCCTACCTCAGAAATTACTCGGCTAACACACAGCCCTCTATTTTTCTCGGCTCCATGTACCTATCCAAAAGTCTCTTAAAAGACCCTATCGTATCCGCTTCCACCACCGTTTCCGGCAGCCCATTCCACACACTCACCACTCTCTGAGTAAACAATTTACCCCTGACATCCCCTCCATACATACTCCTCAGCACCTTAAACTTCAGTCCTCTTGTGACCACCGCTTAAGCACTGGGGAAAAGCCTCTGAATATCTACCTGATCAATGACTCTCATCATCTTATACACCTCTATCAGGTCCCCCCTCATCCTCCGTCTCTCCAAGGAGAAAAGGCCGAGTTCCCTCAAACTGCTTTTATAAGGCATACTCCACGTTCCAGGCAGCATCCTTGTAAATCTCCCCTGCACCCGTTCTATGGCTTCCACATCCTTCCTGTAGTGAGGCGACCAGAACTGAGCACAGTACTCCAAGTGGGGTCTGACCAGGGACCTATGTAGCTGCAACAATAACTCACGGCTCCTAAAGTCAATTCCCCGATTGATGAAGGACAATACACCATATGCCTTCTTAACCACAGAGTCACCCTGCGCAGCCGCCTTGAGCGTCCTATGGACTCGGACCTCAAGAACCCTCTGATCCTCCACACTGCGAAGAGTCCTACAATTAATACTATATTCTGGCATCATATCTGACTTACCAAAGTGAACCACTTCACACTTATATGGGTTGAACAGCATCTGCCACTTCTCAGCACAACTTTGCATCCTATCTATGTCCCGCTGTAACCTCTGACAACCCTCTATACTATCCACTACATATCGAACCTTTGTGTCATCCGCAAACTTACTAACCCATCCTTCCTCTTCCTCATCCAGATCGTTCATAAAAATCACAATGAGTAGGGGTCCCAGAACATATCCCTGAGGTACACCACTGGTCACCGACCTCCATGCAGAACACGAACCTTCAACAACTATTCTTTGCCCTCTGTGGGCCAGCCAGTTCTGGATCCACACTGCAATCTCCCCTTCGATCCCATGCCTCCTAACTTTCTCAATAAGCCTTGCATGGGGTACCCTATCAGATGCCTTGCTGAAAATCCATATACACTACGTCTGCTGCTCTCCCTTCATCGATGTGTTTAGTCACATCCTCAATAAATTCAATCAGGCTCGTAAGGCAGAACAGGCCCTTGACAAATCCATGCTGACTATTCAGAATCATATTATACCTCTTGAAATGTTCATAAATCCTGCCTCTCAGGATCTTCTCCATCATCTTACCAGCACTGAAGTGAGACTATCTGGTCTATAATGTGCTGGGCTATCTCTACTCCCTTTCCTGGATAAGGCAAACACAGCCGCAACCCTCCAATCTTCTGTAACCTCTCCCGTCTCCATCGATGATGCAAAGATCATCGTCAGAGTCTCCGCAATCTCCTCCTTCGCCTCCCACAGAAGCCTGGGGTACATCTCATCCGGTCCCGGCGACTTATCCAACTTGATGTTTTCCAAAAGTTTCAGCACTTCCTCTTTCCTAAAATCTACATGCTCAAGCCTTTCCGCCCGCTGCAAGTCCTCTCTACAATCCCCCAGATCTTTTTCTGTAGTGAATACTGATGTAAAGTATTCATTAAGTACCTCCGCTATTTTTTTCTGGATCCATGCACACTTTCCCACAGCTGCACTTGATAGGTCCTATTCTTTCTCATTGTATCGTCTTGCTCTTAACATACTTGTAGAATGCCTTGGGGTTTTCCTTAATCCTGCCCGCCAAGGCATTCTAATGTCCCTTTCTGGCTCACCTAATTTCCTTCTTATCCTCCTTCCTGTTAGCCTTATACTCTTCCAGATCGCTAACATTACCTAGCTCTCTGTACCTTTTGTAAGCTTTTCTTTTCCTTTTGATTAGATTTATTATAGTATTTGTACACCACGGTTCCTGCATCCTATCGTGACTCCCCTTTCTCAGTGGGACGTACCTATGCAGAACTCCACACAAATATCCCCTGAGTAGTTGCCACATCGGTTCCCAATTTATGCTTCCAATTTCCTTCCTGAGAGCCTCATAATTAGCTACACTCCAAGTAAACGCCTTTCTAGGATGTCTGTTACTATCTCTCTCCAATGCTCTTGTAAAGGAGATAGAATTATGATCAGTATCTCCAAAATGCTCTCCCACTGAGTGATCTGACACCTGACCAGGTTCATTTCCCAATACCAAATCAAGCACAGCCTCTCCTATTGTAGGCCTATCTACATATTGTGTCAAGAATCCTTCCTGAACACACTTAACAAACTCCACCCCATCTAAACCCCTCACTGTATGGGGATGCCAATCGCTGTTTGGGAAATTAAATTCTCCCATCACAACAACTCTGTTATTTTCACGCCTTACCAGGATCTGCTTCCGTATCTCCTCCTCGATATCTCTGTTACTATTGGGTGGCCTATAAAAATCACCCAGTAGTGTATTTCGACCCCATCCTGTTCCTGACCTCCACCCACAGAGATTCCGCAGACAGTCCTAACATGACGCCCACCTTTTCTGCAGCCGTGACACTATCTCTGATCAACAGTTCCATTCCCCCAACACTTTTGCTTCCCTTACTGTCCTTTCTGAATCATCTAAAACCCGGCACGGGAAGTAACCATTCCAGTCCCTGAGCCATTCAAATCTCTGTAACGGCCAACACATCGTAGCTCCAAGTATTTATTCAAGCTCTGATCTCATCCGCCTTCTTCACAATACTTCTTACGTTAAAATAGATCTCAAACCGGTCTGAGTGTTGTCCCGATTTTACGTTCCCACTCCTTTCTGGTGCAAAGTAATACAGTGCCACAGATTAATTCTGTTAAAACTCGTTTATTAGCAGTACACTGCGGGAGAATTCTCCTCGAACTCTCATGTAGAGTCTTTACTACCAAAGTAATGTTGTTTGAGTAATAATCAATGGTTATCAGAGAAAACTATCCCGTTCTTCTTCTCATCATCATGTGATCCTTTGAGAATCATAGAGTTGGGCTGCACAGTGGTAGATTCACTGCCTGCCACATCTGCAGATACCAGGGTTCGATCACGACCGCCGGTGACGTGTGTGTGTGTGTGTGTGTGTGTGTGTGTGTGTGTGTGTGTGTGTGTGTGTGTGTGTGTTTCCCTGTTCTATCTCCCTGTATTCCAGACAGCCCTTCGCCTACCACGTCCATGTTGAATATCAAGCATTATTATCATGCATGAGAGAACATTAAAATATACACGGAGTACAGCATTTGGTCTTTTAAATTCCCCTAGTAATAACATTATGGCTAATTCGCCTCCCGTCTCACTTCGACCTTGTCTCGTTAATCACTTCACATCCCCAAATCCGATGACGTCACTCAACGATTCAAAGTCACATTCAAAGTCGAGTTTATTGTCAGATGCACAGGTGCAATGAAAAACTTACTTGCAGCAGCATCACAGGCACAAAGCATCAGACACGCTATATTGAAGAGGGGGGAGCGATTTAGAGGTGGGCACCTTTGAAGAGTCGGGGCAGGGGTTTAGAGGTGTGCACCATTGAAGAGCTTGGCAGGGGCTTGGAGGTGTGCACCACTGAAGAGGGGGCAGGGATTTAGAGATGTGCACCATTGAATAGTTGGGACAGGTTTAGAGTTGTGCACCATTGAAGAGTTGTGGCAATGGTTTAGAGGTGTGCACCATTGAAGAGTTGGGGAAGAAGTTTAGAGGTGTGCACCATTGTAGAGGTCAGGCAGCAGTTTGCAGGTGTGCACCATTGAAGAGTTGGGGCAGGCGTTTATAGGTGTGCACCAGTGAAGTGTTGGGGCGGGAGTTTAGATGTGTGCACCATTGAAGTATTGGGGCTGGGTTTACACGTGTGCACCATTAAAGAGCTAGGCCAGGGGTGTAGACGTGTGCTCCTTTGAAGAGCTGGTGTTGGCGTTTAGAGGTGTGCATCGTTGAAAATGGGGCACTGATTTAGTGTGCACCATGGAAGAATTGGGGCAGGGGTTTCCAGATGTGCACCATTGAAGAGTTGGGGCAGGTGTTTAGAGGTGTGCACCATTGAGGACGGGGCAGGGATTTAGACGTGTGCACCATTGAAGAGTCGGGGCAGGTGTTTACATGTGTGCATCATTAATGATCGAGGCAAGGGGTTTAGAGGTGTGCACCATTGAAGAGATGGGGCAGGGGTTGAGATGTGCACAATTGGGATTTCTTCTGGCGGCATGGGTGATGCCCACAATCCTCCTTGTAGCCACCCCAACCAACTCGTCCCTCCTGCAGTGTCCCTGCCTAAAGCTGAATGGCATTGGAAATGTTGTAGGACTAATCTCTCACATTGGTGACACATTTGTCCCTTACTATGGCACATACTGCTCCTTGCTGAGCCAACTGGTAGTCCCGGTTCACTGCCTCCAGGTCCTTCGTAGTACTGTTTCCCAGCGCGGCCAATCCACAAATAAGGTAGTTCCGGTTTTGTTGCGGCTATAATTCCTGCCGAAACAACCAGAGAAATTACTCAGAAACCCATAGCCTAACGACGATAAGGGTGTTCCCAACGTAATAGGATCCCTCCAGTCCTCAGAGACCACCTCACTAACTGACCGCACCACAGGTCATCTTCGGACTTGAGCCTTCTGGGGGCAGGGGACCGTGACCGGCCCGATTATTCCCACTGCAATCCAGGCTGGCAGAGTGGATATGGCGGTAGTGTAATACCATTAAAGAGAAACACTTACCCTGCTTTAGCCCGGTAACAGGTTGCATGAACCGATTGCTGTGGACTGGGCATCTGAGAATACCAAGAGATTCCAACAACATTTCTCCCATGCTCTCTCAGGTAATTCTCCCTGGTGAGCCATTCTAAAACACATCCGACAATTTCACATGAGTCCCGTTTCCTTCCCCACAAGCCCATCTCTCCCCTGCAAGGAATGTAACACACAGGCAGAGCACTCACACCTAAACCGTCCCCCCCACATCCACATTTTTCAAGCAGTGGTGACACATGATATCGTATGATGTCCGATCGCTATCCCTCAACCCCATCCTTCATTGGTGAAGCAGCTGGAGAAGGACTGGTTGTGCTACTAGGACCTGTTATTGTTCTTTTCAAGCATTATCCGGCAGCACCAGCCCAATACACTTTGTTTTTGAGTGTTCGTACTAAGAGGGCCCTGGGGCTCCAGCTTGGTGTGGCTACAAAAAGGCATTCCACTGCCTCTGCCAAGAGGTAGCAAACGGTGCGATTCCTATGTAGCTGCATATGTACCTTGTAAAACCAATTATCCTCTAATGCCCACTCAAGAGAACTAGTAATGGTAAGGAGTCCGAATCTAAGAAATATCATCTTTCTTCCGGCGGCCATCGTTTACAGTCACTCAGATGAGTCCAGCGTTCCTGGCTCTGTACTTTCACGGCTGTCAGAGTTTGGAGTAGTATCTGACAGGGTTCCTTCCATCGTGGTCCTAGTTCAGGGCGCTCCCAATCTCGCATCAGTACGGAATCTCCGATATCCAGGTCAGGCAGTTCGGCATTCTGTCCTTCCAGTGGTTTAAAGGCACTCTCCCCCTGTGAATGAAGAAATGTGAGAGAGGACAAAAGTTGCCTGAAATACCTTTGTAGTTCATGCCCCATAATATTAAGGTCAACCTTGGTGGGGGGGCTGGGTGTTAGCATCCCATCGGAGTTCTTCCCAGACGTCCATAGACGATTTCGGCAGCCGACTATGGTGGCCGAGTGGTGGGTAATTCTAATGTGGTATAATGCTGAGGGGAGAAACTTCATCCAATTTAGACCGCTCTCTGATACTAGTTAGGTAGTATATTATTCAGGCTGCTGTTCCCTCGTTGTACTATACCCGCTGCCTGAGCATGGTAGGTTCAGTGGAACTGCTGTTCGATATGCAGTGCCTCGCACAATTACTTATTTATTTTCCCTATGAAGACCTATTGTCTGAATTTATCTGTCGGGGTACCCCAAACCTCGGTATAATCACTCTAAGCAATACTTCACCACCGTTGAGGCCTTATTGTTGTTGGTTGGAAAAGCTTCAGTCTACTAAATACAACAACGATAACGAGAGAGTTCTTATAACAATGTACACGCTGTAATTCAATAAAGGAGTTGTATACATTCAAAAGGACCCCCTGGCAAGGGTGTTTTGCCTGCGATGCACCTCAACCCTTTCCCAGCATTGGTTTGTTGGCAGATCAAACACGATCGTATTTTGCCTTGTGCTGCTTCCTCCAATATGGGGCGCCACCAGAACGGAGTAAAATGTTACTCATTCCCTCCTTGCCAAGGTGGGTGTCAGTATGTAGGCAGTCGATAAGCATTGGTAACAAAGAATCAGGTATACATACTTGACTCACTGTAGTAATGAAGAGGCCATGTGGCGCAGTGTGCGTACACCCGTGCGCCTTCCACATTTGATTTTCTGAGTCAGGGGTGTCCCCCTGTAAGTGCTGCACGTTGACCATGTCTGGGCTTCCCTGCATTGTTATCTTTGGCTTGCAAACAACGGCCTGTTTTGCAGCAGTCGAAACGATGTTAGACCCCTGGTGTGCTGCCAAATTAGCCTCTGCGACTTCCCAGGTTTTGCCTTGTGTTACTAGGGATACGTCTGAAAGATGAGCCGAGCATTTAATGATGGCCAATTTGTTAGGGCGGAGGATAGCCTGGAGAAGATTCTTTACGTCGGTCGCATTCTGTATTGGGCTACCCGCAGAGGTCAAAAATCCCCTGTGCGCCCAGAGTTGGCCAAAATCATGGGCAACTCCAAAGGCATAGCGGGAATCAGTGAAGATGTTAACGACTTTGTCCTTGGCTAAAATATCAGCTCCGGTCAGGGCAAAGAGTTCTGCTTTTTGGGCAGAGACTGGGGGTTGCAAAGATGTAGACCCCGCAACATGGGAGTCGTTTACTATGGCGTTGCCGCAAACAGGTTCCCTGTTCATAAACGGAGGAACAACTGTCAACATACAGGTTTATGTCTGCTGACTGGAAGGCCTTTTCTGAAAGGTCCGGATGGGGTGCAGTCGAAACGTGGTTACTCATTAAACAGACATGTAGTGGATCTGCAAGATCCTCCGGTGGGGCCTGTAGAATGGTGGCAAGTTAATGGTGGTGCAGCAGGCAAAAGTGAGGAGTGGGTTATTCAGGAGCGCTAAGTCATATCTGTTTAAGCGGGCCTGGGTAATGTGTTGCGTCTGATGAGAGGTCAGGAGTGCCGTTACGGTATGGGAGGAATAAATAACTACTGTCTGTTGCAGGGTTATATTGGAGGGTGCTGTTACAAGGGAATAGATGGCTGGAAGCTTCTGTGAGCATGGCGTGAGCCCCTTGGAACCTGAGACAGCCGAGCGAAGTAATATGCCACCGGTCTTTTTGTATCCCCATGAGTAAGTACGGCTGCAGCCTAGTCGTCCAGAACGTTCACAAAAAAAGCTGAAATGGGCTGTCATATGGAGTGCGTCGAGGTCCTCTGGGTCCTGCGTATTTATGGGAGGGTGGTGATGGCTCACAAGGATGTCCATACGCTAGGGCTCGCGTCGTTTGGGAACAGTAGATATCCTTTACCAGGCCGGTCAACCCCTCCTGAAACGCAAAACTGCCATTCCATTTGATATCCTGTAGGGAGGTCGGGGCCGAGAGGTCTCTGGACCATTTCCTGTTTTACCTTTGCGGCTTTCGAATAGCGACCATTACTCCAGAAGTGGACTAGGGCTCTCCTCATGGCTTGTTGTGTATGGTTAGGCCAATTCGTGTTATTAGTGCGGATAGCTGACGCCACTCCCTCAGGAATACATTGTAATAGAAAGGCGTTAAAATGGGAGGAGGCATTGCCTCTGTTGTCGGCATCGTCACCCACAGAGGTACCGTAAATTGAGCAGAAATGTTCCCAAAAATCTGGGCCGTCCTCCCCTGTATCGGTCGGCATTATAAAACCTTAGTTACGTCAATTGGCTGTTGGATGGTTTTGCGAAGGGTAGTTCTAATGGTAATTACCCGGTCCTGAGGCTGGACGGCCGACTGAAATGCTGTCCAGTCCGCATAGTTTTCCAGGTGTTCTTTCCACATTTCCGCCTCATTAGTTGGAAGGGACATGCAACAAAACTGAAAAGGTCCTGGCGGATGGCTTGGTACATCTGAATTGTTCCCAACACATAATCTGTGAAATCCTCCTGGTTGGTTTTACTGTTGGGCGCCTGAATCATCTCTAGTCACATCCACTGAGGCTTCCAAGGGGTGTAGATTTGGATCGTAGGATCAGCGCTCGCTTGGCTTGGATCGGGATTGGGAACACTTCTCTTGGGAAATTATTTTTTTAACCTTGGCTTCCTTTACCTTATTCAACACGGGTGGTGAGCCGGGATCTTTAGGTCGTCATAATCAGGGGTAGAATCAGAGTTATAATGTGTCTGTCTGGGAATCTATTAAAGGTCTGTCCCCGACCGAAAATTGCCGTCGCTTGTCTGTGGCCTTAGGGCCGTGCGTATGCGGCCTTTCTCTCCCTCTAAGCTAATTCCTGATTCGGGACGCAATAGGGCCATAGATTTGTACTTGGGACGGGATGTGGCAAGCAGTCGTTGGTGGTGAGGGCGGAACGCTTTGCGGAGTAGTTGCATTATATGGGGGCGGCAGTGAAACGGGGGAGGGGGGTCGGTAGGTGCTGTGCGTCTGACCATCCTATCCTCATTTTTTTCCATATCATTACTTTGGAACAACAGGAGCACGCCAGATATGTCGGGAGGTAGCTCCACTTTATCCTAATTTCTTTTATTTTTATTCCTGCGTTTATCTTATTCTCCTGACCTACCCCTTCTCTCTCCCTTCTGTTCCTCTCAGCAGCGTGGTCTCCGCACTGAGACTTCAGAACTTCCCAACTCTTAGGATTTCCCTTTTCATCACACACACTAATCCCTCTTCTGCGCGCATTATGTTCCCAACTATTCTGTTTAGATTTATTTGTTAGGTCTTCGGCTGTTTTTCTCCAAGTAGACATTAATATTTTCCATTTTTCCCCCGTATTGCGCTCCCAAATCCCCCTTTCTGCTTTTGGTCACATATCCAAATCTGAAGTTCCCCCCAATGGCCATATTTCATTTCCCAATTTTTTTATTGAAGCACGCCGATAATTTACGGAAGTTACTCTCGTTCTTCGGATCGTCTTTACATAACTTAGGTAGTGGTATTGGACCCAGACTTATTGAGAGTTTGTCCCATTTTGTTTTCTTCCCGATCGTACGGTACAAATCGCTGCAATTACCTATAGATCGGTCTCTTTCCTCCACCTACTTCACGTTCCTGACCTTCCCGTGGGGTATTTTCCCTCAGGAGAGCCGGTCTAAGGCAGGGTAGTAGTATCGGAGAACCGATCTCAAAACTTAGAGCTCAAAACCTTGAAATTCACAAACTTGAAACCCAAACCTGGGGACTCGAAACCCAAACCCGAAACTGGGGACTCGAACCCCAAACCCGAAATTGGGGACCCGATCACTAAACGCGAAACTAACGAAACTGGGTTTCGAACCCCGAACCTGAAATTACCTTAACTGGGGACGAACCCCGAACACGAAATGAACTTAACTGGGGACTCGAACCACGAACACGAAACTAACTTAACTAGGGACTCGAACCCCTCTTACCTGTGGCAGTCGGAGAGGTTCGCGAGGAGTCCGTCAGAGGATATTCGACAAGCGAAGCGATCGATCAGGTGTCCGACTCCCTGAGAGGAATCAAGGTTAATCGTAACTCGTGGGTCCTTCAGTCTCAGGTAGACATTATCCCCGTCAATCGCTCACGCCGCTTACGAAACATCGTCTTGGGCTCCAGGCTGGCTCGCCAAATTGTCATCTCGAAATTAAGTTCTCACTTCTGTCCGCTGTAAAGTAACACAGTGCCACGAGGTCGCTTCGATAAAACGCGTTTATTAGCAGTGCACCGCTAAGGAGAGGGCTCTTCAGCACTCGTGAAGAGTCGCTTCCCAAGTTCTTCCCGTACAAAGGAGCAGACAGAAAATTATACAGATATTGACACGCATACTTAATGCACGCGGCGCCGCGAGTTTCGGTCAGGTCACAGAGATCCCGAGACAGACGTGGCACCTATTGCCCATCATAATTGAGTTGTAATCAAGAAATTCAAAGACAGGTATACCCCCTCATTGCTTAGGACAAACTTTCACCTCGTTGTTTATTGCACCCAGTACTCCTATTGTCTGGCATAAGGGGACTGACCAAGGTCCCGGACAAAGTAATTAACATCTTATCCATTGAGTCAGCAGCTTGCGTGCTGTTGCTTGCGAGGTACTTTCCACAAGCTATAGGTATGTTTACAATTTTTATCCCTTTACTTCCTCAGTGTGACTGTGAACATGATGGTCTGACAGTCACTGTCCGACACCGGTGGAAACACGTTGAAACCTTTCCCCAGCTTCTGCTTCCTCCCATAACGGACCGACTTCACTGCACTCTTTTCCTCTGTTTTGTTGTCAACGTTCCGCGGATGACATTTTCTGTGTAGAATTGCATCACAGGTCACGGTGGTTTCTGCAGTGTAGCGTTTATCACGTTCGCCTCACACGCGACAAGTCCCCATATAGATCCTGGACAAGAACATAATTTTGGATCCTGCTCCATCTGGTGAGGCGAGTGCATTTTCTTGGCGTTCCCATTCAGCTTGGAAACAGCGGCAAGAGATTTTGCTTTGAAGTCAGAAGAACTTGATTCAGTTAAATTCCGCATAACTGCTGTGAAACCACATTAGTCCGTCATGTTTGCGCTCTCTATCTGTCTTTCTCTCATTCTCCAACTCTCTCTATCTTCCTCTCGTCATCTCCCAGATTAACTGCTTTACTCCTCGTCTGTCTCCCGCTCTCTGTTTTATTATCTCACTTTCTGAAGGAGACGGCTATTGAGGACTGAAAGAAGGAGAAATATCTCGAGTCAAGTGAATTTTCCCATGGGACCGCTGTGAAGACTCGGTCAATGACTTCGTTTGGCAGAGACAGATTTCGAATTCCGTAACTGACGGAATCAGGGAAGAGAACAAACGACAGAAAATTGTCTTGAAATCAACCAAACATTGTTGAATGGAGGATCGAACTCGACGGACCGAACGACCTGCTCGTGATTTAATTGATTCTGTTTTTCGTCACCTTCCAGCCTTTCTCTTACAAACAATGTCCCATCTCTTCATCTACCCTCTGCCTCTCTCTGTCTCTCTCTCTCGCTCTCTCGCTTCCTGACGTTATTTTTCCATCTCTGTCCCGCACACACTTTTCTGCTCCGCTTCCCTTTCAGTCTCTTGCTCTCAGATGTGCTTTCCCATTCAGTCCATCACTGCATTCCTCCATACCTCTTTCAGTCTCTCCTTCTTCCTCTCGAGACACCGTCCCGTCCTCTGGTAGCTTTCATTTGGTTAACGATGTTCTAAAAATCTAAAATGTTCTAAATGTTCTAAAAATGTTCTAAAAATCTAAAAAAGGGGGATAGGTGAAATAGATAGGGGGGGGGGTGGTTAGGTGAGATAGAGAGAGAGAGGTGCGTGAGAGAGGGAGCGATCTGGCTGAGATTTCTAGAACATCGTTAATCACGTGAGAGCTACAGGAAGACGGGAGGGTATCTGATGTTACACCTTGACTGCAGAACGGATGCAAGAATAAGCCAAGGTACCACAGGCCGGTGAAAGGATTTATGATGGGAAGGTGACTTGAAGGTATTCCGAGATACAGGATCTACCTGCATTTCGGAAGTCATCGACTCAATAGGGACAGTCAGCACCGATTTTTGCGGAGGAAACTCACGAATATGATTGAGCTTTGAAGAGATGACAGCGAAGATCGACTAAGGCCAGGGCGGTGGACATCTATAGGAATATCGACTTTATTAAGGCCTTTGAAAAAGGTCCCTCGTGGGACCCTGTTCAGGAAGGTTGGATCACATGGTTCTCAGTGAGAACGAGTCAATTGGCGTGGTGCTGGGAGTCGGTGTCCTGTAGTGGAGCGATGCATTTTTATTATTGGAAGCCTGTGACTAGTGGAGTTCCTCATTTATCTGTGCTGCGTCCCTTGTTTCTCACATCCCTATCAGCGATAGAGACACAAACTGAGGTGGCATTGTTATTACCTGTGCGGGAGACACCAATATTGGTGGTAGAATGAAGTAGGTTATCTGAAATAACAACAGGACTTTAATCAACTGTGAATGTGGCCAAGGAACGGCAGATGAATTAACTGGTACAACTGCGAAGTGTCGCATTTTGGGATGGTACACCAGTGCAGGACTTACGCAGTAAATGAGAGCTCCCTGTGGACTGTGTTAGGACCGAGAAACCTCAGTGTATGAAGACATATTTTCCGGAATTTGACGACACAGGTAGACTGGTTGGTGGAAACGATGCTTGTCAGGCGTGCTCTCATTAGTCAGGGCACTGAGTACAAAATTAGGACGTCATGTTAGAGCTGTATATGACATCGATGAGACCGCATGTGAAGAACTGTGTGCAAGTCTTGTCGACTCGCTGCAGGGAAGATGTCGTTAACCTGTAGAGAGTGCAGAACATATTCACAAGGATGTTACCATCATTGTACAGCTTCACTGACCAGGAGAGATTGGATCAGCTGGGGCTTTTTTCCCCCTGGAACAACGGAGGCTGAGGACTGACTTTCAGAGGTTTATAAAATCATAAGGGGCAGAGATAAGTTGGATTGTTACTGTCTCTTTTTCTTTGGTGGGATAGACTGAAAATGGAGGGGATAAGTTTCGGTTGACGGGGTGATATTGAAAGGGGATCTGCTGGACAACTTGTTAATACAGGTGGTGGAGTCCATATGGAATGTGCTGCCAGAGGAAGTGGAGAGGTGGGTGCAAGTGCAAATTTCAAAGATATCCTCGCAGTTACGTGGATAGGAGTGGTTCCTAGGAATATCGGCCCATCTCAGGCTAATGTGATTGGATAAGGTAGATTCATTCGTCAGCATGGACGTATTAGGTCTATTAGGACGTGTTAGAAAGGCCTGTTAACTCGCTGCAGATCTTTATGACTTCATGAGGTACGTTGAATCCGATAAACAAGGAGGAGAATAAATATATGTTTCAGAGTCGCTCTACACCATCTCTCAACTCTCTTCCAGCACATCGGCGACTGCATTGCTGCTGCTTCCTCACACAGAGGTCAATGCTTAAATTCCTATTTCTCTCCATCTCCACCTCATTCTCTGACATTTCCCTTCCCTTTCTCACTCTCAAGTCCTCTTTTAACTGACAGCGAGCTGCTTGACAGCTCTGTTGGGAACACTAGAAAATGATTCTCTGAAATCTAATATTCGCAAATCCTTAATTTATGAAAACTGCAGAGAACAGACGAATGTGATGTCTTGAAATATCCACAATTCCTTCAGAGTTCGCCACACAGATATTTAAATGGTTAGTTCTAGTTAATCCTAACCCATCAATTAGAAAGCGTTAAAAAGCTCCCGAAACCTCGAGCAATCAATTCGCAAGGAAAGCGCAGGATGGGGAACAGAATTCAGTTTCTGATTTGTGTCGCTGAACCGGTACATTGTCTGCTGATGGGCTTTGGTATCAGCTGTCTCTGTGGCGCAATCGGCCAGCGCGTTCAGCTGTTGACCGAAAGATTGGTGGTTCAAGCCCACCCAGGGACGGTGAGCTCAGGTTTTATCCCCGACATTCAACACTTCTGGGGCTGCTGAAACAGCAAACCACCATTTCCCCAGAGGTGAGATCTTTAAATCGTGTTGACCTTGGTGACTGCTAAAACGTGACATGTATTTTGCATGGTATGTGGATGATATGGATCTTATATCTGTAATGGGAATCATATGGATCATGTCGACTCTGAAGAATGAAAAGAAACAAAATAAAAAACATATCTGGTTGCGTGAGCTGAAAGGCAACCAGGGAATGCCGTATTGCTCTGTTGATAAAAACAGCGAGTTTCTATGTGTCGATGACGTCTGAGAGCTCTGAAACATTAATTCCCTCTCCCTCCACAGATCATATTTCCATTTTACTTTTATTTCAGCATCTTTCCACATTTGATCAGGATTAAATATTCTTCCCAAATTTATGTTCAAATGTTTCAACATGAACAATACTCATTGCAATGGAAATTGGACAAGAACTGTGATTTCAGTCATTATTCTACTGATGATGCTCGATCATCATTTAATGGATCCTCTGTGTTTATCCCAAATATTCTCCTACCGACTGTGATGCTGAAAAAAACAAATGCGCCGTATAAATATGAGTCAAATAGCGATACAGTCACGGAGACAGAGAGGGATATAGCAGGAAAGCAGGCTTTTCTTCCACCCAGTCTGCAAGAAACATTCACCAACACAAACGGCAATCTTTCTTTATTCTTCCCATATTCCTATCAATTGTCCCTAGATTCTATCCATTACCGACACACTATGGATATGTTACGGTAACCAAAGAAACTACCAACCTTTGTGTCCTTGGGAACTAGGAGGAGACAGGTGAACATGCAGGAAACCTACACAGACCTAGGCGGAAATGCACACCGTGGCCAGATAGGACGAGGTGAGGATTGAACCCGGAACTAATACGTCTGGGCTCGATGGCGCAATAAACAACGCGTTGGACTTCTATCCTGCAATTTACTTCAAACTGATCCACTTTACGTGTAATGAAAAGGTGCTTTGCAACTGAGTGGCGCTGTGATTTAAAGCACGGCTTTAAGGGTATTCCCTCTACCGTGGGCTTGGCAAGCACGTTCCCCACATTGTTCGCAATCCAGTGGTTGTCAGTTATTTTCTCGCCGGTGCTGGAGAAGATTTACCGTGTGGCTCCCTCTGCAAGAGGAGAAACGCATGTTAGTCTCTTCTGCGCAGACTCAAATATGCGGCCGCGTCATCAGAAATTTGTGTCCTCTAATTGTTTGCAAATTCCTATCGAGGAATTCGGTGTTGCAATAAGATGGAAACTGTGAGACTAGTTTTCTCGCTTCTTCAGTGAAAGAATGAAAGCGAGCGAACGCAGGTCTGCGTTTTACGAAATGCGATGCTCTCTTCAGTTGTTTTAACTACATGCACCAAAGGGGGGTCCTGTGGGTTCTGTAGTACAATGTTGTAGCGTGTTGGACTTCTAATAATCTGTGTCCAAGCGATTCACATGTTGTGGGTTCGAAGCCACCAGAGTCAATGTTTGTCCGAATTCGCTACAACAATAAACAAGGTCAGAATTCGAGTGGCTGATGACGTCTCCTGATGTTGGATAATCTTGGAATCCAGGTCATGGTTTGAAATAATCTAATAGTTCACTTAAACACGGAAAGGAGCTGATTATTTTCTCCGAGATCGCCCGAGTCTGAAATGTTTCGGGAAAATTGCTGCGAGTACTGAGTCTTTGATTATTTCAAAGACGGGGGAGATAAATACTTGACAAAAACTGTGCTGATATGATAACCAGGTTGGATGGAATGCAGAGTTAAATGACTGAGCGTCTGGGTGCTCTTCGGTCTTTCCGATGTGCACGCATGTTCGTGTGCAGTTAAATGATATAAATTCTTGCTTGTCTTCGGTTCACTAAACTTCTTCCACTCCATTATTGTTGCAGTTTTGACAAGCCCCTTGCATTCTGTTCATGGCAATTCAAACACTTCTGGAAAAAAACGACACATTTGTCTTCTATAATTCAGGAAATAACGTCACTTTTTGACCCGGAACCTGTCCCCTCACAATATGCAAGTGCCCAGTTTATGTGGGTCTCAATCCCCGCAGAAACTCCGTTTCGAAATGGTAATCTTTATTACTTCTTTGAATTAAATACCCATACTGAGAGGGCAATGGGTAGAACGGTGCAGACGTAACAGTTTCTGGTGTGGTGCATGCTTTCCTGATTGCAGTAAGGGGAACGGCGTGTAACAGTCATTAAATCAGAAAGACTTCACGAAAACTTCGGCCAATATTGGACGTTTCTGTACATAACTCTTCGTACACATTAGAAGGGTTGTGAATATCCGGAGGGGGTTCAGAAGAGATTTTCTGGTATCGCAGCCAATCTGAGTGATTTCATTTGCAATTTTAAGCTGCAGAAACTGGGATTGCTTCATTCAGATGAAAAACATTGAGAGCATACTTTATGGACATCTCAATGTAGATGCACAAATCTTGCTGAACGTAACGACACAGGTCGATAGAGTGGTGAGATCAGTCTTTGCATCTGCTGGAAATGTCTGAGTTGAACTCTTTTGACCCATATAGACAATGATAGTACTCATGAAAATTAGCGCCCCTGCACTGACCTAGTTGACTTGCAGTCTGACAGACAAAATTTTAGCTCCCTACACTGACGTCTGGTAAA
>NW_026262513.1:0-44570 GCF_009764475.1 Pristis pectinata
CCGAGCGACAAGGAAGTAGACAGTGCGGAAGCGATTTTATTCATTTATTTCCAACCTCTGTGAACAACATGCTTGATATTTGATTCACATACGGGATGATGTCTCAGCGCACTGTTCTCAGATAAACATCATGTCCAGGATTACCACATTTCACAACATTGTGATGATGTCGTTCAGAGTATATCCATATGAAGAGTTGGTAACATTTGGCGAGGGCTGGGATGCATAACTGGCACATAACCCGATAACCCGATACCGTGTGGGGAACTCTTCCTATGATTTGATTAATTTCGCAATGAGTTTCACAGGATATTTCACAGCGTTCTTCATCTGGTCTCGGAACTTCCTCTGCGTCAGGACATAAATTCCCGTGTTGGTGCAGGAGCTGAGAAGCTGCAGCATGACTGCTACTAAAAATAAATCACTTTCCACACTGTATGGAGCGCCTAGAACACGCTGAAGCACAACATACACAACTGAAGTACTCCACAGCAGAATGAAACTGCCGGATATGCTGAAGAGTAAAATGATGGATTTCCGTCGGTTCTCCATCTCCGTGTCTCTGTCATTCTCTCCACTGCTGTGGACCCGGAGCGCCCTACGGATTCTACCAGTGGCTAAAATGTACCGGGCGGTGAGTGAATTCAGCAGAAATAACAAAATGAACGGGAGACAAGGGGTGAGAGTGAACAGCAACAACTCAAATGACGTCCATGAGGTTAAATTTAAGAATGTCCATTTCAGGACACACCCATGGGGTACATTACCGATGATATATGCTGGGTCCAATGTAAAGTACCACGGAACGCTGAGTGAACAGCTCAGCGCAGTCACCGTCCCGATAACAACAGTCGCCGTTCTCTCGGTGCAATATTTTGTTTTCAGCGTCTGGCAACAGATGGCCACAAACCGATCAAATGTGAAGCCCACGGTGAACCAGACAGAGCTCGCAGTGGCTGCATACGCCAGGGCATAGTTAAGGGAGCACACGAGGGTGATGGTCAGGAATGACAGTGGGAGATACATTTCACCGATGGTCCGCACTATGACGACAGTGACGACGACCAGGAGATCAGCCGCTGCCATTCCCACCAGGTAACGAGTGATACATTTGGAGAGACCGCACTTCCCTCGGGACAGGATCACAATCGCCACCAAGTTCACTGAAAGAGAGAGAAAATAAGAAATAATGTTTTCCTTAGATTAGCGACAATATCTGCTGAAGTAATTCCCGACTGACGCTAAGAATGTAGTTTTCAGAATAAGAGTGGGAATACGATAATTCGTACTGGATATCTGAGTAAAAAGAAATTCGTCATTCCCCACAACACCAGGAGCCTATGTTCGATTCCCCCTTCGGATACTAACTGGGTGGAGTTTCCAAATTCTCCACATGACGGAGTTGCTTACTCGCGGGGCTACGGTTTCCTGCTGCAGCCCAAAGACATTTCAGAGTGTTAACAGGCTGCCGTAAATTCTCCCATAGTGCAGGGTGATGGCAGGAGGACCACGGTGAAGGGGTCCGTATGTGAGGGGAAATAAGCCGCAGCACTGAGGTAACTAAGATGGGCAAGTGGCTGATAGGGTTCTGCTTTTGGATAACGTAGAGCCAATTGCCTGCTTTTCTAGGCGTAATAAATGCATGAATAAAATGTTGTTGTTGGAGAACAGGGTCAAGTGCAGACAAAGAACTAAACTCCATCCAACAAACCAAGTTTGTGGAGCGCAGTAATTGTAACTGAGGCAATAACTGTATCGATAACTGGTTCCTCGCGTTGTTCCATTTGGAATCACAAATCCTTCAATAGTTTGACTAATTTCACAAGACTGTCACAGGATTGTTCACCGCGTTGTTCAGCTGTTCTTGGGATGGCTCTGGGTCAGGACATAAATCCAGTGCCAGAGCGCGTGCACAGGAGATGAGCGTCATTGTGTGAAGTGGTGTGGGTGAGATTGAGGAAAGAACATCAAATATCCCACTGCTGATTTTCATGAAGATATGAAACTGCTGGACGTACTGAAGTGTAAAATGATGGATTTCTTGCTGCCCCACATTTCTGGACACTTGAATACTTTCTCATTAGAGAGAACCAGAGTCCGCTGCGGACTCTATTAACCACAGGTCAGAAACAAGCATGATGAAACTACAATAGCTGAGTGTGCTGGAGCTGTAAAGGGCTGTGGAGAGACTGACGACTGACAGGGCAGAGCGCAATCTCAGGGAATGCTGTGAGAAGCGAACCTACAAAGGGCAGAGTGCAGCATCAACATGCA
Source organism: Pristis pectinata (assembly GCF_009764475.1). Taxonomy (NCBI): domain Eukaryota; kingdom Metazoa; phylum Chordata; class Chondrichthyes; order Rhinopristiformes; family Pristidae; genus Pristis; species Pristis pectinata. Next base: position 2,275 of record NW_026262513.1, read on the forward strand.
GTGGGGACCGGGTAGGGTAATGGTCTAGAGCGGAGTGGGCCGTGCTGATATTAACTGGGGGTGAGCTGGTTGTCAGATGGATTGGGAAGTGGGGAGAGTGAAGCTGAAATTGGGCCGGCAGAATATAGGAGATGGGCAGGAAAGACAGAGTGTAGATGATCTGGGAAATGGGTAAGGTGATGGTGCACTGGAGATCGGGAAGGGTGAAGGTGCAGTGGGGACCGGGCAGGGTGAAAGTGCACTGGAGACCGGGCAGTGCGAAGATGCAGTGTTGACCGGTCACGGTGAAGGTGCACTGGGGATCGGGCAGGGTGAAGTTGCACTGGGGACCGGGAAGGGTGAAGGTGCACTGGGGATCGGGCAGGGTGAAGGTGCAGTGGGGAAGGGAAAGGGTGAAGGTGCAGTGGGTACCGGGAGGGTGAAAGTCCATAGGACAAGGCAGTGGGAACACCTAGTCAGATATTGGCACAGTGAAGCTGAAAAGTGAATTGAGCACGAAGACTGCGCACTCTGGTCTGTACATGTTGACGGTGCATGTGGCTGCCGGCAGGTTGAAAGTCCAGTCGAAACCTGCACCGTGAATAAGCAGTAGTTCTGGGCAAGGTGATAGTGCAGGTGAGACTGAAGGTGACTGGGAATGAGATTTCCTTCCCTCCTCTATTAGCCCGCTGCAAGTTCCTCTCCTGGTTTTGTACCGCCTGCCAAGGTAAATGCCACATTATTACTGCACCTCAGCAACAATTATCACCTGCATCTCAATGAAGTTTTTCCTCACATATTGCTCCACCGAAAACATCTATTCTCTCTCTCTCTCTCTCTCTAATCCTTCCTCATCGCTCCCACTTGCATGCGGGATAACAGGAGGGCAAACCTCCTCTGCCTTCCCTCCAGTGAAGTCGTGTCATTGCTGTCATGTGGAGAGCACAACTCTCCGCGGTGCTGAGAATCGGACCGAACCGGTGTGGTGACCACTTCAAGCATTGAATCCCCGCTCTGGTGTGATTCAGAAAAGTGTCTGTATGCAGTTTACACACCTGACTGACCTTCCCCCTACTTTTAGCACCTGTGGACACACAATGCAGTTGAGAGAATGATTTATGTTTGAGTAGAATAAAGTCATGGACTCAGACATCTGGCTCACACTCACATCAGTTCACCCCGGATTCTACAATTCATCCACACACATTGTGTAACTTACTGCAGTGAAGTAGCCACCAACAGTAGCTGTCGGAGGAACTCAAAGCGCTCATAGTGAGAAGGTGCAAACTCAACACAGCAGCATCCAAGGTCAAGTCAGACTTCATGGGAGGCAGCAACTCTACCAGCCGAGCCACTGTGCCGCCCATGGAGAAACAGAATTCAGATTCTGACACTGAGCTTTGTCATCAGATGTAAGGGACAACTCACGCACATTGCACGAATTAACAAGAGCAAAAATCAACAGACCTGAGCCCAACTGCAGCACTGCACATTCACAGTAAAATGAATGGGAAGTGAGGAATGCAGACATTGCCGGTGAACTCATTCAGGATCTCTGAGGCGTGAACAGGATTCAACAGCGATTCTCTGTGGAAATGAGTGACCACGGGGACTTTACTTCTGACCCCACATTCCTGTGTGTGATGCACATCTTACACCGCACCAACCCATCCAGTTCCCTTTCCAGCAACATATCCCTGTGTGCTGTCTGACACCAAAGGACTTTGCCCAGTACCGTCACCTCCATGCTCAGTGTCCAGCAGCTCACAGTCCCATTCCCAAGTGGACCAGGTGCTGAATTTCTCAACTGACGTTGTGTCACAGACCCGGAATCCCTCACCACTCACCACTGTGGTTGCACCGACACCCATAAGGGGGCAGCGGTTCAAAATCCCTCCACATTCAGCTGGTGCGAGGGCTCTGGAACTGCAGGATCTCCTCTAACGGAGCAACAAGGGGTGGGGAACAGATCCGGACTTGTGCCTTGTCCGTCATCCAAGTCCACGCCCCAGATCTGATCTCAGATTTGGACAGAGACTGGACAGGAATTGAAATGTACTCAGCTTCGGCAATAACACGGCTCCACCTCTCTGGAACACAGTCTGAAATTTATTTCTGCTCGAACGCATGAGTTCAAACATCACCACTATGTACAAACGGAAATGGAAAATCTGCTCTATTTCTAGAGATGGAGCATCACAGCCACAGACCAGTGGGGAAATAAAGAAAAACTGTGGATGCTGAAAATATGAAATAAAATCGAAAATGCTGCATAAATGGAAATGCAGGTCAGACTGTACAATGTTATCCCTGACTTAGATACTGCAACTTCCCAGATGTATCAAAGACATATACCACTTTACACAGATTTTTAACTCCCTGACCGTGACCCTTGATGCCACCCTCCTTACCATGGCTATTGGAAGTCCGTACACAGACAGGGAAACAGACAGGGGCCTCAGTTCTGTTAAAAAATATCCGAGGAATAAACCCTGACTCTGACAGACCAGATGAAGCTTTAGTCAAAGTTACTTACTGGGTTCTGACAAAGAATGACTTTGAATTCAATGGCAAATGTTACGTACAAGTCACAGGGACAACAACGGGGAAGACATTTGCCCCAGTTTATGCCAACAGATCTATGGAAGTATGGGAAAAGATAGTCTTCTAGCAGTTACCCAGGCGACCAATGTGTTATTACAGTTACCTAGATGACAATTGAGGAGTGTGGACACATACAAAAATTTATTTAGAGGTAGGCATTCCAAACTTTGACAAACGTCACCAAAGTCAAAGCCATAACAACCAAAGAGAAAGTTGAATTTCTGGACACCACCGTTTTTAAATTGGCGTCAGAAAATGAGTGTCACAAATTCGCCGTCAAACAGTTTTTGAAAACAACAGACACCCACACCCTGTTGCACGCTGCAAGCCACCATCCAGAACACACATTCAGAGGCAGAGTGAATCACAACGGATTCATTTTCATCACATTCACATCAAGTAGAAGGACCTCAACCAATCAACTTCACCACACCATTCGGACTTCACAACATCACCGTGGACTTCACAACATGAGCAACACGTCACGCAGACAAAGGAGCTCAACTCTACATTCAACAGCAACATCATCTCACCCAGATCCTGTGTTCCACCCATTGCCCTCCCCACTTGCTCTGCCACCTGCATTAACTTACTTTTTCCCTTTCTCAGTCCGACTTTGACCTGAATCCTCCACTGTTCCTCATTCCACAGGTGCCTTCTGACCTGCTGAGCTTTGCCAGCAGTTCAGGGTTTTATAGCAGACCAGCAGGGACTAATTCCAGGATGTGGAAATATTCCGCGCCGCCTGTGAATGAAGAAAGTGGATGGAAGTGAAACTCGAGCGTGTCTCGGGCAGCCGAGCGACAGCGTCTGTCTCACACCAGGGCGGAGCATTAACGGCTGATCTGCAGTCCCTGAAAGGGAAAGGAAGTCATTGACAGCAGGTTAGTTTTCCTCAGTGCTGTAACAGCGGGGAGACCCAGGAACACCCATCCTGGGTTCTATCACGGTGTATTTCACAGACTGGTACCATTAACGTGTTACTCCTCTCTGCCCACGCACCCAGAATGTACACCGTGGACTCACACCGTCACTGCTCACCTGACACTGACGTGGTTTACACATCACACTGCAAAACCTTCAGCGGTAACAATACAACAGGGTAACTCTGCCTGAGATCACAGTCTGAATGAAGACACCGGTTTAAATTAAAGGCAACAGTAGGATTGAGCAGACATCACCCACAGAATTATTCAGCAGTGTAACAGGCCATTAATGTGGCCCAGGTCCATCACCAGCGTCTACAGAGTTAACAGAGATGAACAGGGCGAGGACCAGTGTGGAACTACGCACCGGGAACACCGACAGCTGCCAGGACTGGATAGTAAATGGCCAGGACTTGTTCAAGTATCCGGGTTCCCATGTTCGCGGAGAAGTGGTGATCCCTCTGTTGATGCAACATGTCAGGCCCATTGCCAAACCAGTGATGAAATGTTCACGGCAGCTCTAATTGCGGAGGAGAGAACTCTCCAGCGGCACCAGTCTCCTGATCATTGACGTTAGTTACACTCACTGAACAACCAGGTTGCACCAGCTGCTCCCAGAATAGCGCTGCTGTGGGAATTCCACGCTTAAAGTGACATGCCAAACATCAGAATGTAATCTTTGGCAGAGACCACCGGGTAAATTGTACAGGGGCTGTGCCACCGTAGGGAAGGGATCATTGGGGATCCCGGGGCTTCAGTATGTAGGGCCGATACTGTTACTGTCTGTGTCCTGCTCTGGCCACACCGGGCTCTGAGGTCTGCAGTGACTGAGACTGAATGAACCCATTCTAGTGCTGCACCCGTGGTAATGAGTAACCAGGAGACGGAGGTTGGAACAAAGTAGAAGGTCAAATGAGGACAGGTATTGGTAAATCCCACTTCACGTGATCATCTCCTCACAGCAAGGGAAGGACTGTTACCGTCCTTACCTGGCCTGGTCGCTGTGTGATTCCAGTCCCACCAATGTGGTTGTCCCTGCAGTGCCCATGTCAGGCTGCTAGTTGTACCGATGCCCGAGGGGTGAAATGTGCCCGAATACACAGTGCTGTTGGGAATGTCGCACACAGGGGTGTCCAAGAGCAATGGGTGTGGGAAAGGGTCTGGGGGAAGGTCTGTGTCGGCGGTTCCTGGTCTCACCTGTGTGAAAGGTGTTTTACCTGGTGCACCGAGCCCCGGGTATCAGTGAGGAGGTCCAGAGGGTGAGAGGACTGTGTGTGCCGCTGACCTGTGCTGCTCGGAGCCCAAAATGAACCCGTGCGTTCCCAGCAGATTTATACACTCATCCATTCATAAACGTTCAGAGGACGGAAACAAGCCCTTCGGCACAACTTGTCCATGCTGACCAAGGTGGCCATGTGCACCAATTCCATTTCCCTGCGTTTGGTCCATATTCCCTAAAAACGTTTATCTCCCCGTCCCTGTCCATGTGTTTGCTTCAACCGTGTTCATTGCATCCGCCTCAACCACCTCCTCTGGCAGCTCGTTTCATTTACCCATTGACCCACCACTCTCTGTATGGAACCCTCACCCCTCAGATTCCCTGTGAATGTTTCCCCTCTTCCCTTCACTCTGTTCCTCTACGTTTAGACTCCCCACTCTGGGGAGAAGACTGTGACTCTGCACTTCATAATTTTACAAACCTCTGTCAGGTCAACCTCAGCCACTTTCACTCCAGGGAAACAGGCCCAGCCGATCCAATCCCTCAAACCCTCCAATCCAGGCAACATCCTTGTGAAGCTTTTCTGCACCCTTCCCATTTTCATCGCATCCTCCTTATAGCATCGGACTGGAACTTCTGACAACACTTCACACCAACAGTTCACAGAACTGTAGCACGAGGTCCCACCTCCGGTACTGACTGCCTCTGTCGATAAACTCAAGCTTGCCATGTGCCTTCTTCAACACCCTGTCTACCTGTGTTGCCACCTACAGGGAACTATGTACCTGTACCTCTGGGTCTCTCTGTTCAGCAACACCAGCCGGGGCACTGCCATTCGCCATGATTGTCCCGGCATGCTTGAAATTCCCAAATGATGCATCACTTCACATGCGTCTGAGTTAAATTCCACCTGACATTCCTTTGCCACTTTACCAGTTGAGCAGTATCCTGTTGTAACTTTAGACAACATTCCTCACTGTCCCCGACACCACCAGTTGTGGAGTCATCTGTGAACTTACTGATCACGCCACCAACATTCTTCTCCAAACATGACTATAGATGACAAACAACAGGGGAGCCGCATACATCCCTGCCACACATCACTGGCCACAGGCCTCCAATCTGGAAATCCACCCTTCCCTCCCACCCCAGTCTCCTTCCACCAAGTCAGTGTTGTATTTATTCAGTAGTTCACCCTCTGTCCCATGTGATCTCACCTTCCAGACCAGCTTACCAGGCAGGACGTTTTCACGGCCTTGCGAAAATCCATGTGGACAATTTTTACCACCCAATCCTCATCAATCTTCTTCGGCACCTCTTCAAAAATTCCTCAGTCAAATTCGTGAGACATCATTTCCCACGGACAAGCAATGATGACTGTCCCTAACCAGTCCCTGCCGTTCGAAATGCTGGCAGATTTTCTCTCTCAGATTCCTCTTCAGTAACATTCCCACCACTGATGTGATGCTCACCGTCCTGTAGCTCTCTGGCTTGTCCTTGCAACCTTCTTCAATAAAGCACAACATTATCGACGCTCCAGTCTTCCAGTACCTCATCGATGGTTAATGATGATACACAAATCTTTGTCAGAGCCGCAGAAATGTCCTCCCCACAACATCGTTGGATACAGGGACAGGGGATTTATCCAGATCGCCTGTGCCTCCACTTTCGTTTTGTCAGTGTGTTTCAGGATATCACTATCCTCTTCACTCTGCACATCAACTCCCATGTCTTTCTCTACAGTAAATAAAATTGACAGTTATCTATGTAAAACTCACACATGTCCTTTGACTCCACAGATAGGCAACAGCACTGATCCTTGAGGAGACCTTTTCTCTCCCTAGTTGCCCATTTGCAGTTAATATAGTACGTACTTATAGAATACTTCAGGATTCCTCTTTACCTGATCGGCCAGGGATATCTCATGTCCCCTCTTTGCTTTTATAACTTCCTTCTTAAATATACTCCTACATTTCTTGTACTCCTCAAGGGATTCGCTTCATCTGAGCTGTCAGAGCCTGACATGTGCATCCTTATGTTTTGTTCACCAGATCCTCAATATGCATCATGAATCGAATTCACTTCCCTCACCCTGCCAGCCTTGCTGTTCACTCCAACACGGAGACTTTGGCCCTGAATCTTCCGATCCCACATCTCAAGATTCCCACTTGCCAGAAATCCTTTTACCTGTTAACAGACGCTCCCGATCAACCTTGCAAGATCCTGTCTAATGATATCAACATTTTCTCTCCTCAATTTAGGATTTTAATTCATTGACCAGCCCTATATTTTCCCGTAACTGTTTTTTTAAAAAAAGAAATTATTGTCACTGGTGCCACAGTGCTCCCCCACTGACACGTCAGTCACTTGCCCAGCCTTATGTTCCAGGAGGAGGTTGGGTGTTTTCCCCTTTGTGGGAGGAACATCTTCACGTTGCTTGAAAAACGTTTCCCGGACCCACTCAACATACGTTGCCCCATCTAATCCCTTCACACTACTGCCATCCCAGTAAACATTAGTGAAGTTAAAATCACCTAATTCCACCTGTTTATCTCCTTCCACAGATGCTGGCTGACCGGTTAAGTTCCTCCAGCTCTTTTTGTGTGTTACTATTACAGCCGATTAATCCGACAGCTACCTGGGATCTCCCTGCACGTTCCCTCCTTTAAATCCTACTGGCTATTGACAGGAAGGGTGTGGAAGTGGGCAGGCAATGGATATATCATCATCCCATTAAAGTGAGCACACCATCCGAAATTCTACCCAGTTTGCTTGACCGGAAGTTGTGGATTATCCTTTCTAAGTGATTTTCTCCCAATCAAAACTGCAACTTGCCTCCACCTCTCTCATGCCCAAGCATCTGTACCCCAGCACATTGAGCTAACTTCCCCGCCCCGTAACAGCTAGAACATCACAATCTCATGGGCCATCCCATGCCCTGGGTTCACCTGCCTGACCTGTCAGGTGTCTCACATTGAATTAAACACAGTTTAGCCCTTCAGACCCTCCTCACACCCTGCCTTGCCCCTGCCTGTCCTGTCTCTTTGTCATGCTCACTGTAATCTCCAGATTTGCTTCGTCCTTCTCATCTGCCACATTCACGCTTTGGATCCTATCCCCGGACAAGACCAGTTTAAACCCTGACGAGCAGCACCAGCAAATCCCCCGCCAGATTATTGGTCCACCTCTAGTTCAGGTGCAACCCGTCCCTCTTGTACACGTCACCTCTGCCCCAGGAGAGATCCCAATGGTCCAAGAACCTGACCCCTTCCTTCCTGCACCAGCTCCTCAGCCACACACTCACCTGCCCTGTCCTCCTGTTCGTCCCTTCACCTGCAGGTGGCACCGGCAGTGATCCACAGATGACAGCCCTTGAGCTCCTGCTTTTGAACCTTCTGCCTAATTCCCCATATTCACTCTGCAGGACCTCATTCCTTTTCCTCCTCATGTCCTCGGTCCAATGTGTACAACGACTGCTGGCTGCTCCCCCTCCCCATTCTCATGTTCTTGAACCACTCGGAGATGTCGTTGACCCTGGAACCCGGGAGACAACTCACCATTCTGGACTGGTTCACGGTCACAGAATACCCTGTCTGTCCCCCTCACTCCAGGGGTGGGGTCTCCTATCACTACAGCTCCCCTTGTCTCCCCCTCCCCTGCTGTACATCGGAGCCAGTCGTTTTGCCACAGACCTGGCTGCTGCTCCTCTCCTCTCAGAGACCGTCCCCCCAACATGTTGTACCTCCGGTGCCCACGGAATGCGGAAATGGGTAAGCAGTCACATTCCCGGAAGTCTTCAGTGTTGTCCGGGCATCGGGAAGTATCCGAGAATCTGGCCCAAAGTGTCCCAGTGCTGCATCCACTCATGGCTGCCCTCCACAGTGATGGGACACCGGTTTCATTTCCATGTTGAACAACATTTGGGGGAAGCGCTGGGCGGAGCAAGGACACCAGGTGCACTGTGGATGGAGGATTTCACTGTCCCTACAGAGAGCCAGCAGTCCCACCAGTTATCGAGCCGGTACAAGACTGAAGGGTGTATCTGCCAGACCCGGCTCTGGAGCTGATGGAACAGCGAACACGGGGGTGAGGGGTCACTGACAGGTACAGCTCCTTCCCTGACCAATGCACCGTCACAGCTGCAGGTGTCCATGGTGACACTTGGTGGGGTGTCGGCAGCCGTGACCTCGGTACCACCCAACACTGGGACCACTGTCCGTCCGATCACAGCGCACCGGACACATCAGATGGATCAGTGACAGAGCAGCAGCTCGTTCCGGACCTCTGTGATGCTCCGTGTGTGGAAGCAACAACATCTGATCCCACCACAATCCGCACTCATTGTACTGAAAGCAGAGAGACCAGTACACCCCGCACACTGTACTGTAAGGGGACAGACAAGTTTACCCCAACACTGTAGTGTAAGGAGACAGGCCAGTAAACACCTACCACTGTAGTGTAAGGGGACAGACCAGTATATCCCGAACACTGTACTGTAAGGGGACAGACCAGCACATCCACAACACTCTACTGTAAGCGGACAGTCCAGTACACACAGAACATTGTACTGTGAGTGGACAGACCAGTAAACGCCCAACACCGTACTGTCAGGGAACAGAACAGTAAACCCTCAAATCTGCTCTCTCAGGGGACAGACCAGAATACCCCAACATTGTACTGCAAGGGGAGAGACCAGTAAACCCCAAACACAGTACTCTAAGGGGACGGGCCAGTACACCCCGCACACAGTACTCTAAGGGGACAGGCCAATACACCCCGAACACTGTCCTCTCGTGGACAGTCCAGTATTTCCCCAACACTGTAGTGTAAGACGACAGTCCAATATGTCCCCAACACTGTCCTGTAAGGGGACAGAACAGTAAACTCTCAAATCTGTACTGTAAGGTGACAGACCAGAATACCCCCACACTATACTGCAAGGGGGATAGACCAGTACACGCCAAACACTGTACTTTACGGGGACAGGCCAGTACACCACGAACACTGTACTGTAAGGGAACAGTCCAGTATTTCCCCAACACTCTACTCTAAGAGGACAAACCAATATATCCCCAACACTGCACTGTCAGGGGACAGACAAGTACACCTCCAACAGTGTCCTGTACGGGAACAGACCAGTACATTCCGAACATTTTACTGTAAGGTTACAGACCAGTCTATCTCCAAAACCGTGTTGTAAGGTGACAGACAAGTAAAATCCCCAGACTATACTGTAAGGACACAGACCTGTACAGCCGCAACTCTGTACTGTAACAGGGCAGACCAGTACACCCTGACACTCTACTGCAAACTGAGAGAACAGTACATCCCCAACACCCTAATGTCAGGGGACTGACTAGTACAAACCCAATACTGCACTGTAAGGGGATAGACCAGAACACCCCCAACACTGTACTGCAATGGGAGAGACCAGTACATCGCCAACACTGTACTGTCATGGGACAGGCCAGTACGCTCCCAACGCTGTCCTGTAAGGGAACAGACCAGTACACTCCCAACAATGTACTGTCAGGGTACAGACCAATACATTCCGAACACTGTACTGTAAGGTTACAGACCAGTACACCCCCAACACCATACTGTAAGATGACAGACCAGTGAAGTCCCAACACTTTACTGTAATGGAACAATCCAGTGCATCCCCAGTACTGTAGTGTAAGGGGACAGACCGGTACACCCCCAACACTGTACAGGCAGGGGACAGACCCGTCCATCCCTAGTACTGTATTGTAAGGCCACAGTCCAGTACATCCCCAACACTGTACTGTCAGGGGACAGACCAGTCAACCTCCATAACTGTATTCAAAAGGGACAGACCAGTACACCCACAACACTGTATTCTCAAGGGACAGGCCAGTAAACCCCCAACGCTGTACTGTAAAGGGACAGGTCAGTACACCTCGCACACTGTACTGTCAGGAGACAGACAAGTACACTCCCAACACTGTACTGTAAGGTTACAGAACAGTGCATCCCTGACACGTTACTCTCCGTGGACAGACCAGTGCACCACGAACACTATACTTTAATGGGACAGTCCAGTTCATCTCCAACCCTGTTCCGTAAGGGGACAGACCAGTAAAACCCGAACACTGTACCGTGAGGGGACAGTCCAGTATACCCCCAATGCTGCATTGCATAGAACAGACCAGTACATCCCAACACGAGCGACTGCAACATCTTCCCACATTCTCCCCATATCTTTGATCCGTTAACTTTAAAAAATATGTCTGAATCATTCCTTAAGCAATTTAATAGTTTGCCCTCTGTCTCCTCCTCCAATGAATATTTCCATACGTTCTGCACTATTAGAGTGAATAAATTCCTCCTTCCCTCTGTGTGATTCGTATGGCTCTAATTCTGAAGCCGCAATCCATGCTTCCGGCCTCTCAGAACACCGGGAACATCCTCTTTCCATATTGTCTGTCGATTGATGTACAAATTACATCTTTGGAGAAGATGTATGTATCTCCATTCTTCTAACCTCAGCGGCAATAAAGGTAATGGATCCAATCTATAGTCTCATATCGGTCCCGCCATACAGGAAAGAGGTCTGAAAAACCGTGTTTGCATTCCATTTATGGCAAGAACATCCATCGTCAATGGACTGGACTACAATATGTTCGAATGTCCAGGATCTCCAGAGACCTGGCCAGTCTCGCCAAGGAACAATATAACTGCAGTAAGATGCCCTTGCCTGTGTACATAAATCCTCTTGCAGTTATAGCCGACATACACTTTGCATTGCCTCCTGCTTATATAGTTTTGCTGTCACCTTCATCAACTGCACAACGATGCCCAGTTCCAATTTAACCACGCCCGATGTCCAAACTGCTACGATTCTGATAATAATTTGCCTAATATAAACGGTTTTGTACAACGGTCACACGTTTGCCCATTTACCAACTTGTCCAAATCACATTGAGATTTCTTTGCATTCTCCTCATAGCCCACTTTCCCCACGTGCTGCGTCGCTTGGAACTGTAAAAGCTGTTACATCTAATTCCCCGATCAACATCAGCGATATATGTTGTGGATTGCTGCGGCTCGGGTACTGATCGCTGCGGAAATTTCCACTGATTTCTTTCATGTTTTAATTACGTTCCCTTTGTCGCAACCAACTGTCAATCCATGGCAATATATTGTCTCTAATTTCATGTCCTTTAAAATTGCACAGGAACCTTTTATGTAAGATTTTGTCGAAAGCTTCTGGAAGTCCAGACACCCCAAATCCACGGCTTCCCAAAAATCTGTTTTACCAGTTACATCCAAACCAATTTCTAGTCTATTTATTAAGAATGGTGAAGGACAAAATGCTGGAAACTCTTGGAGAATTAGTTTAACATCTACTTTTGTAAGAGGATATCCATAATTAAAGATATGAGTAATCATTTGGGAAAAGTTAATGTCATCAAACTTCGTCAACTTCAGTTCGTAGGAAGTCAAATAATATTCTACAAATCTGCGTAATTTCTTTGAAGATGTTATAAGCGGAGTAGATGGGGTTCTGCAGATGCAGCCACTTTGGAACGGCCACTTTGAGAGAAGCTGCTGTCCAGTCAAAGTGCTGCTGGTTGTCAAGATGTGGACTTTGGTGAATACCGGACTTCCGTGAGGAAGGCAAGCAACACTGAGGTAAGGTGAAGGGAGGTTCGTATCTTGTCTTTTTATTTTCCGTCAAAACATTTTAATCATGGCAGGCGATCTCAGACCCATGTCATGCTACTCCTGCGCAATGTGAAAACTCAGGGAGATGGCCAGAGTCCCTAGTGACTCCGGGTGCAGGACGTGTGTCCAGCTGCAGCTCCTGAAAGACCGCCTGACGGCACTGAAGATGCGCATGGATTCACTCTGGAGTGCCCGCAATGCTGAGAATGTTGTGGACAACACTTCCAGTGAGTCGGTCACAGCTCAGTTTAAGGGCCTAAAAGTAGATAGGAAGTGGGTGACGAACAGGATGAGCAGCAGCAGGAAGGTAGTGCAGGAGCCCCTGCCGTTATCTCCCTTCAAACCAGATATACTGCTTTGTATACTGTTGCGGGAGACGGTTCATCAGTATTAGGCAGCAGTAGCCAGGGTAATGGCACCGTGAGTGGCTTTGCTGCACAGGAGGACTGGAAAAATTAGTAGCACTGCTATATTGGTAGGGGAGTCTATGGTAAGGGGATTAGAATGGAGCTTCTGTGGCCGCAAACGGAACTCCAGGTTGATGTTTTGCCTCCTGGGTGCAAGGGTGAGGGATGTCTCCGAGCGGCTCTGGGCCAACCAAATACTAAGGGAGAAGAGTCAGTTGTCGTGTGCATGTAGGCAACACCGATAGTGGAAAAAAAGGCGGGATAAGGTCCAACGAGCCTAAAGTATGGAGCAAGGAAATAAATTGAAAAGTAGGATCTCAAAGGTAATTTTCTCAGGATTGCTCCCTGTGCGACGTTCTAGTCCGATTTGGAATAGTAGCATAGTTAGGATGAACGTAATATAAAAAAAGAGAGAAAAATATTTTATAATTTTATGGAGCGGATAATGGTGGCTAAAGTGAACATAGGTCCTTTGAGGGATGAGGGGTGAGTTAATATGTGGAAATGGCTGAGACCTAAAACGACTATTTTGTGTCGGTCTTCACGGAGGATGACGTCTAACATGCCAAAGAGATGTTATAGATGCGATAGGAGGTGAAGACGTTGATGCAATTGCTGTCACTGAAGAGGTAATTATGACCAACCTGGTGGGCCTGAAAGTAGACAGGTGTACTGGTCCTGAAGGGATGCACTCCCTGCTACTGAAAGATATGGCGGAAGCTATCATGGACACGTTTGTGAAAATTTACCAAAATTATCTGTACTGTGGGCAGATCCTTGCGGATTGCAAGACATCGAATGTAACGCCACTGTTTAAAGAAGGATGCAGGCAAAAGTGGGGTAACTGTAGTCCAGTTAAAATAACGTCTAAAGCCGGGGAAATGCTTGAAGCTATTATTTAGGAATAATAGAGAGACATCGGGATAGAAGTGGTACGATCAGACTGACATAGCATGGATTCAAGAAGGGCAGGACCTGTTTGACAAACTTATTGGAGGATATAACAAGCGCAGTGGATATAGGGGTACAGGTGGATGTTGTACACTTGGATTTCCAGAAGGCGTTCAATAAATTGCCGCATAAATGACATCCATAAGATTAGAATACATAGTGTTGGGGGTTATATATTAACATGGATAGAAGATTGGTTAGATACTAGAAGGCAGGAAATTTGGATACATGGGTGTTTCTCTGATTGGCAATCAGTGGTGAGCGGAGTGCCGCAGGGGTCAATGCTGGGCCCGCAACAATTCACAATACGCATGAAAGATTTGGAAGAGGGGACCGAGTGGGCTTATGTAAGTTTTCTGATATACAGGAAAAAACATCGGAGGTTTCGTTAGTTCAGCTTCGGCAGGCGACGGCAGGAATCAGGACTTCGGGACAGATAATTTTTTAAATTCATTCTCATTGGGGATAGTGGGACAGGACTGCGCAGGCGCGTGACGTCACAGTTAGCGCGCGGGCTGTTTAAAAAGCGAACAACCATATCCAGCGGGCAGCATCAGAGCCGACAGTGGAGAGAGTGGGACCAGAGTGATTGTACTTTGGCTCAACGGGCTTAGGCGTAAAGGGGCCAGGCGGGTGAGCAACTGGTAGGTAAAGGTAAGGTTTACCTGTTACTGTTATGAATTTTACAGTTGGATAAAACTAGGTAGGGAAAGACTTAGTTCAGATGGAGGACCCCGGAGGCTATTCCCCTCAATAACAGGTTTTCCGCTTTCGAAGCTATTGAGTGGGATGACCTGCAGGGATAAAGCAGCAGTAGCCAGGTCTCTGGCACTGGAACAGGTCCTGCTGCTCAGAAGGGAAGGGCGGAGATGGGGAAGGCAGTAGTTATAGGTGGCTGGATCGTCAGGGAAACAGATAGGATGTTCTGTGGAAGTGAGCATGAATCCCGGATGGTATGTTGCCTCCCAGGTGCCAGGGTCCGGGATGTCTCTGATCGGGTCCACAGTATTCTTGAGCGGGAGGGATTACAGCCAGAGGTCGTGGTACATGTTGGTACCAACGACATAGGTGGGACGAAGGATGAACTCCTGAAAAGTGAGTTTAGGCAGCTAGACAGAAGGCTGAAGAACAGGACCTCAAGGGTAGCAGTCCTAGGAATGCTGCCAGTGCCACGTGATATGAAGGAAGGAATAGGAGAAGATAGCAGATGAATGCGTGGCTGAAGAATTGATAGAGGAGGGAAGGTTTTAGATTTTTTTGATCAGTGAGATCTCTTCAGGAGCAGGTTGGACCTGTACAGCGAGAACGGGTTAGATCTGAACCCGAGGGCGGCCAATATCCTTTCAGGCAGGGTTAGTAGGGTGGTTCGGGAGGGTTTAAACTAGTTTGCGAGGGGGATGGGAAACAGAGGGGTAGGTCCGAGGATGAAGTGGATGGGGAAAATTAAGATTATGATGTGGAGAGGGTTTGAGGAAGAACAAGCAGAGTACAGGGTATAAAAGTAGAAAGCTGGATGGGCTAAAGTTCATTTGGTCTAATGCAAGAAGTATCAGGAATAAGGGTGATGAACTCCGAGCTTGTTTATGTACATGGGATTACGATATTGTGGCTCTTGCAGAGACTGGCTGTCACCAGGGGAGGAATGACAAAGGAAGTCAGAGATAGCATTTTGTTAAAAAGGAAGAATTATGGCAGAGCCAAGCTGAGTGGGAAGATAGAAGGTTGGGAAATTTTTAAGGTGCATCAGAATTTAACAAAAAAGGTAATTCGGGAAGAAAAAATGAGGTACGAAGGCAAGCTAGCCAGGAATATTAAGGAGGATAGCAAAAGCATTTTTAGGTATGTGAAGGGAAAGAAGTTAGTTAGGAACAATGTTGGGCCCTTGAAGACCGAATCGGGTGAAATTATTACGGGAAACATGGAGATGGCAGCCGAATTTAATAAGTACTTTGGATCTGTCTTCACGGGGGAGGACGTAAGAAATCTCCCAGAAGTAAGGATGGACAAAAGGCAGAGGGTGACAGAAGAACTGAAGTGGATTGACATTAGGAAAGATATAGTGATGGGTAGACTAATGACAAATCCCCAGGTCCAGATGGTCTGCAGCCCAGGGTACTAAAGGAAGTGGCTCTAGAAATTGTGGATGCTTTGGTGATCATTTTCCGATGTTCCTTAGATTCGGGGTCAGTTCCTGAGGATTGAAGAATGGCTAATGTTATCCCACTTTTTAAGAAAGGAGGGAGGGAGAAAACGGGGAACTATCGTCCAGTTAGCCTAACATCTGTGGTAGGGAAGATGCAAGAGTCCATTATTAAGGATGAAATAGCGGCATATTTGGATAGCAATGATAGGATTGGGTCGAGTCAACATGGATTTACCAAGTCCAAATCATGCTTGACTAATCTACTGGAGTTTTTTGAGGATGTAACCAGGTAAATAGACGAGGGAGATTCAATGGATGTTGTATACCTCGACTTTCAGAAGGAATTTGATAAAGTGCCGCACAGGAGATTGGTTGGTAAAATTAGGGCTCATGGAATTGGGGGGGGGGTGGTATTAATATGGATAGAAAACTGGTTGGCGGATAGGAAACAAAGGGTAGGGGTGAATGGATGTTTCTCAGAATGGCAGGCCGTGACTAGTGGGGTGCCACAGGGCTCGGTGTTGGGACCGCAGCTGTTTACGATCTATGCTGATGATTTAGATGAAGGCATTGTGAATAACATTAGCAAGTTTGCTGATGATACAAAGTTGGGTGGCAGTGCGACATGTGTAGAGGAAGTTAGGAGAATTCAGGTGATTTGGATAGGTTGGGTAAGTGGGCAGATACTTGGAAGATGAAGTTTAATGTGGATAAGTGTGAGGTTATCCACTTTGGGAGCAGGAACAGGAAGGCGGATTATTATCTGAATGGTGTGGAGTTAGGTCGGGGGAAATACAGAGGGATCTAGGAGTCCATGTTCATCAGTCACTGAAAGTGAATGAGCAAGTGCAGCAGGCAGTGATGAAGGCTAATGGAATGTTAGCCTGTATTATAAGGGGAATTGAGTACAAAAGCAAAGAGATTCTTTTGCATTTGTACAGGGCCCTGGTGAGACCACTCCTGGAGTATTGTGTACAGTTTTGGTCTCTAGGGTTAAGGAAGGTTTTCTGGCTATAGGGGGGCATGCAGCGTAGGTTTACGAGGTTAATTCCTGGGATGTCGGGACTGTCTTATGCTGAGAGGTTGGAGAGACTGGGATTGTACACGCTGGAATTGAGAAGATTGAGAGGGGATCTGATTGAAACATACAGGATTATTAAGGGATTGGACAAGATAGAGACAGGAAATATATTCCAGATGTTAGGGAAGTCCAGGACCGGGGGCATGATTTAAGAATAAGGGCTAGGCCATTTAGGACAGAAGTGAGGAAAAACTTCTTCTCCCAGAGGGTTGTGAACTTGTGGAATGCACTGCCTCAGTGGGCAGTGGAGGCCAATTCTCTGGGCACTTTCAAGAAGGAGCTAGATAGGTTTCTTATAGATAGGGGAATGAAGGGATATGGGGACAAGGCAGGAACAGGATATTGATTGTTGAGGATCAGCCATGATCTCAAAATGGAGGTGCAGACTCGAAGGGCCGAATGATCTACTTCTCCTCCTATTGTCTATTGTCTATTGAATGGGTATTACATATTCGTGGATTTCTGTGTCTTAAAAGGGATAGGAAGGGGGGAGAAGAGGGGGACGGGTGGCGATACTGGTCAGGGATACTATTCCAGCTGCAGATAGGGTGGATAATATCGAAGGATCCTCTCTAGGGTCAGTATGGTTGGAAGTTAGGAGCAAGAAAGGAGCTGTTACCCTACTGGGAGTATTCTACAGTCCCCCAGGTAACAGCAAGGATTCTGAGGAACAGATTGGGAGGCAGACTTTGGAAAAGTGCAAGAATAGCAGTGTTGTTATCATAGGAGCCTTCAACTTCCCAAATATTAATTTTCACCTACTTAGTGCCAAAGGTTTAGATGGGGCAGAGTTTAAGTGTGTCCAGGACGGATTCCTGTCATAGTATGTTGACAGGTCGAATGGATGGAATGCCATATTGAATCTAGTATTAGGTAATGAACCAGGTCAGGTGACAGATCTCTCGGTGGGTGAGCATTTGGGGGAGAGTAACCACCGCTGCCTAACCTTTGGCATTATCATGGTCAAGGATAGGAGCAGAGAGCAGGGCAAGATATTTAATTGGGGAAGGGCAAATTATAATCCTAGAACTTGAGTGTGTAAGTTTGGATAACATTTTTGAAGGGAAATATACTATGCAGATGTGGTCATTGTTCAAGGATCTCTTGCAGGATGTTAGGGATAAATTTGTCCCGGTGAGGCAGAGAAGGAACCATGGATGACAAGATGTGGAACGACTAGTTATGAAGAAGAAGGCAGCATACATAAGGTGTAAGCAGCAAGGAGCATATAGGGCTCATGAGGAATATAGGGTAGCAAGGAGGGAACTTGCGAACGGGCTGAGGAGAGCAAGAAGGGGATGTGAAAAGGCTTTGGCGAGTAGAGGTAAGGAGAATCCCAAGGCTTTTAATGTACGTGAAGAGCACAAGGATGACGATATTAAAGGTAGGTCCGATGAGAACAAAGGTGGGAAGATGTGCTTGGAAGCTGTGGAAGTGGGTGAGGTTCTCAATGAATATTTCGCTTCAGTATTCACCAAGGAGGGGGGTCTTGATGACGCTGGACAGTGTAGGTAAGGTTAATGTTCTGGAGCATGTAGATATCAAGAGAGGATGTGTTGGCGGTGTTAGAAAATATTAAACAGACAAGTTCCCGGGGCCTAACGGAATATTCCCCGGGCTGCTCCGCGAGGTGAGGGAGGAGATTTCTGAACAGTTGGCTAGG
This sequence comes from Pristis pectinata, assembly GCF_009764475.1. Lineage (NCBI taxonomy): Eukaryota > Metazoa > Chordata > Chondrichthyes > Rhinopristiformes > Pristidae > Pristis > Pristis pectinata. Next base: position 20,937 of record NW_026262513.1, read on the forward strand.
ATCTTTGTGCCCTCGTTGTCCACGGGAATGGTACCGGGGGATTGGAGGGTGGCAAATGTAGTCCCCTTATACAAAAAAGGTAGCAGGAATAGTCCGGGGAATTGTAGACCAGTGAGCCTTACGACTGCGGTAGGCAAGCTGTTGGAAAGGATTCCTAGAGATAGGATCTATGGGCGTTTAGAGAAGCATGGACTGACTAGGGACAGTCAGCATGGCTTTGTGAAGGGAAGATTATGTCTCACAATCCTGATAGTGTTCTTTGAGGAGCTGACCAGGAAGATTGAGGCTAGTGCTGTAGATGTAGGCTACATGGATTTTAGTAAGGCGTTTGACAAGGTTCCACATGGTAGTCTTCTTCAGAAGGTCAGAGGGCATGGGATCCAGGGGAGCTTGGCCTTGTGGATTCAGAATTGGCTTGCCTGCAGAAAGAAGAGTGTTGTGGTGAAGGGAGTGCATTCAGATTGGAGGGCTGTGACTAGCGGTGTCCCACAAGGATCGGTTCTGGGACCTCTACTTTTCGTGATATTTATTAATGATTTGGCTGAGGGGATGGAAAGGTGGGTTCGCAAGTTTGAAGACAACGCAAAGGTCGGTGGTGTTGTGGATAGTGTAAAGGGCTGGTGGAGCTTGCAGAAGGACATTGATAGGATGCAGTGCTAGGCTGAGAAGTAGCAGATGGAGTTAAATCCGGAGAAGTGTGAGGTGGTGCACTTTGGAAGGACAAACTCCAAGGCGGAGTACAAAGTTAATGGCAGGCTAATGGATAGTGTAGAGGAGCAGAGGGATATGGGGGTTCATGTCCACAGATCCCTGAAAGTTGCCTCATAGGTGGATAGTCTGGTTAAGAACGCTTATGGGATGTTAGCTTTCATAAATCACGGGATCGAGTTTAAAAGTCGCGGGGTAATGATGCAGCTCTACAAAACTGGTTAGACCACATTTGGAGTACTGTGTCCAATTCTGGTCACCTCATTATTTGTAGGATGTGGAAGCATTGGAAAGGGTTCAGGGGAGATTTACCAGGATGCTGCCTGGATTGGAGAGTATTGTTTATGAGGAGAGACTAAGGGAACTAGGGCTTTACTCTTTGGAGAAAATGAGGATGAGAGGAGACTTGATAGAGATATACAAAATATTAAGAGGAATAGATAGAGTAGACTGCCAGCGCCTCTTTCTTAGGGCACAAATGCTCAATACGAGAGGGCATAGCTTTATAGTAATGGGTGGGAAGTTGAAGGGAGACATCAGAGGAAGGTGGTTTTTCACCCAGAGAGGGTTGGTGCATGGAATGCTCTGCCTAGGGCGGTGGTGGAGGCAGATACGTTGTCAAGTTCAAGAGATTATTAGGTCGACATATGGAGGAATTAAAAATGGTGGGGGGGGGTTATGTGAAAAGGATTTAAAGAGACAGGCGTGGTTTAAAGGTCGGCACAACATGGTGGGCCGAAGGGCCTGTATTGTACTGTATTTCCTATGGTTCCATGATTCTAATATCACTAAATTGAGTGGAAAAGCAAATTGTGCAGAGGATACGGAGAGTCTGCAGCGATATTAATTGTTTAAGTTAGTGGGCACGTGTCCCGCAAATGGAGTACAATGTTGGTAAATGCGAGGTCATCCACTTAGAAATGAGGAAGTAGAAGATCTGATTGTTAAGTAAATGGTGAAAGATTGAAGCATGCTGTTGTGCAGAGGGACTTGGGAGTGTTTCTTCAATGAATCCAGAAGTTTTTTATGCAGTTGTAACTAGTTCTCGAGAAGGCAAATGGAATGTTGGCCTTCATTGGCAGAGTGATTACATTTAAGAGCAGGGTGGCTGTGCTGCGTCTGTACAGGGTAGTTGTGAAGCTACAGCTGGAGTACTGCGGGCAGGTTTGGACTCCCTGCTTGAGCAGATATATATTGGCTTTCGAGGCGGCGAATAGGAGGTTCACTAGGTTGATTTGGGAGATGAGGGGGTTAGCCTGTGAGGAGAGACTGAGTCACCTGGGACGATACTCGCTGGGATTCAGAAGAATGAGAGGGGATCTTTCCTAAACATATATAAAATTATGAAGGGGATAGATAAGATAGAGGCAGGAAAGTTGTTTCTACTGGTAGATGAGACACGAACTAAGGGACAGAGCCTCAAGGTTCGCGGGAATAGATTTCGCGGGAATAGATGAGGAGAAACTGCTTTTCCAAGGTAATGGTGAATGTGGGGAATTCTCTGCCCAGGAAAGCAGTGGAAGCTACCTCGTTTAATATATTTAAGTAACCGTTATATAAATTTTTGCATAGTAGGGGAAATAAGGGTTATGGTGAAAAGGCAGGTTGGTGAAGCCGAGTCCACGCCCAGTTCAGCCGTGATCTTATTGAATACGCAGCAGGCTGGACTAGCCATATGGCCAACTCCTGTTCGTAGTTCATTTGTTCCTATGTTCTTATGTGGTGTATTTGGACTTCCAAAAGGCTTTTGAGAAGGTTTCTAACAAAAGGTTAGTGTACAGTTTCAGCTGTGCTCCCAAAATAGTCGCTGTGCGAATGCATTCATTGTTGTGCAAGATGACAAAGTTCCCATTGCGCAGCTTTGGTTGGAGTTCGAGTAAAATTAATTGCACAACGTGCTGCGGATTGGAATGTTTACGGCTGAACGAATTGGAGACGAAACGTACACGCTGGGAAGATCGGTCACCACATTTTAACGCTCTTCGTTAGATGAAGTTTGAAGTAGATAAATCATAAACTACGGTAGTGAATCCGAATGAAGGAAACCACGGAAACCTGAGGCGCGAGCTGGCTCTGATGAATTGGGAAATGGACTGACCTCCCACTGGGGAATGTAAGTAAAACGGTGCAAACTTACCCCAGCATTGTTTCCCTACTTCTGTCAACCCCTCTCCGCTGGGTCCCATCTGCATCATCTGAGACTCGTGGCCAGATTGAAACGGAACGGCTCAGAATGAATCGAAGTGAAGCTGACGGCTCTTTGTCAACGAACACCATCTGTAAGAATTTACACCAGAGTGTATCCTTAAACTACAGAGGTCATCTTCATAAAGTGACAGACAACTGAACGCATCAGAGGTCACATGTAAAAGGAACATTACTTCGACCACAGTGGACTCTACATCTTGCACGACCATGAATTTATTTAAACAGGGACAATTTGGGGAGTGGTAATAAACTGCAGGGACGGAGAATATCTCTACACGGCAGTGAACAGCATTGTCGACCAAAGGATATTTTCAGCAGCAGTACACACCTGAACACGGGAGAAACCATAGTTAGCACAGCTGTTCGGATATTTACTGTATGCAGATAGAGAACAGACTTGAAGCAGGGTTTCGTCCCGAAATGTCGACAATTCTTTTCCCCCCACAGATTCTGTTCGACACTCCGAGCACATTCAGCAAAATGCCATTGCTCCAGATTCTATCTTCGGCAGTCTCATTTGTCTGCGGTGCAGAGTAGTTTTCTTTCTTTAAGCAACAGCAGATGTCTGTTTCCAACGGTCGATACTTAGCACAATGATGAAGATTTTATGCACAGAAAACACCAGTGTAATCTGCCCCCAAGACTGTTAATGATGTCCACAAAGGGCTGCGTGCAATTGAGGAGGAGCAGGGGATGCTCGGCAACTCCAGAGGTTTCGGCGCTGGGAGAGGAAGGGAAGCCATTGCTGGAGTTTCTCTGATTCTGATCATATCGAATATAGTGCAGCAAGTGAGGATCGTCCACCAAAAGCCCTGTGTGAGGTGCATGGAGCGATCCCAATATGTATATTGAAGCTTCCGTGAAGGTCGCTCTGGAAAAAAAAGAGGCTGTGGACACACTGTCTTCAAATGATCCGAATTAATGTTTATGAAGCGTGGAGGGGAGAGGAATAAAACACTAATCAAAGTCAGTGATGGCGACAGAGACATTGGTGTGCTGGCCAGCAAGCATGATACGTTGGATCTGCTGACAGGGTTGGTGACCACAGATGGGAGCGAAAGACTAAAGATATCTAACTGGGTAAATTCAGTGCTGGATGGGAGGAATATGCCTGTGGATTTAGTGCATATTACGGGGAAACCAGTGATATTAATAGAAAATCAACAGCGAACGTTGCGAATACAACTGGTTGAAAACTGAATGGAGTCGCCCACTATTATTGTATCAGTCTCGTATGAGCACAACTGTCGGGCTACTTCACTGGTGGAGTCTTGCTGTGTTAACGCCGGAGGCATTACTGCACTTGTTTATAATTTACACTGGAAATATTGGCGGTGATGTGACGTTTTTTTCCAAGTGACTGAAACTGAGAACATTGATCAAGCTATAATCACCGGAGACTGGTGCTCTGTATAAAGCAGAGCCTACTGGAGCACATCAGCACAGAGTGTAGCAAGAGCTGTATCCTCTGGAGCGACAAATTCACAGCTTCGCGCTGAAATGGGATATCGAGTTTTCTGGCAGATACGAGACATTTACTATCCTGTTCTTGCAGCATTTGGAATTCCCGGTAAACCGCTGTCTCATCTGCCGTTGGTGTTTAATTCCAATGCTAGGAATTGTTTCTCTCGCTGCTTTATTCCACGGCCATCTGTACAGTCCCAACATTTCAATAACAAGATATCAGGTGTCTTTCGGGGACATAATACTGAGATCTGCAAGCGATCCCACTCCGGGGGCTGACTCATGACCTTGGTGACGGCTACTGAAATCCTCTCCACTGCCTCGTTTTGATGGCTGCAGTGTGAATCGAAATATCTTGTTCGGAGGTTGTGACAGAGAGAGAATCTGCTAGAACAACCATCTTTCGAGTATATTGTCGCTTGAGAGTTAGTGTTTGGTTAACGAAACAACCAAAAATTTCAATCGCCAGCGTTTATTCATTTCATTCTGCACGAGCTGTAGTCGGGGCCAGCAAAACGTAGACTTATTCTGGATAATCTATAGCGTCTAAAGATGCAGTTTCGCAGTTCTCCCTCTCTCCGTCCTCTCGACTTCCTCTTTGTTAGAACGGAAGCTTTGTCCAGATTCGATCCACTTCGTTCCGCTTCGAAAATTGACCAGACTGCACCAGTACTGCGCCTTCTGTAGGCACTTCTCAAACATCAGAGACCAGATTCCCCATTCGATGCAGCAGCATAACTGGGGATTTCGCGTGTTCTCCTAAACCAGCTTTGTATCCGGGTCTGTCAATAATATCTCTGCTTCCTCTTCTCTGTCTTGCAGTTAACTTGGTAGCGATTGTGATCCTGTCCCGAGGAAAGTGCGGACTCTCCAAATGTATCACTCGCTACCTGGTGGGAATGGCAGCGGCCGATCTCCTGGTCGTCATCTCTGACCCTCTACTGAGGTGGACTGCTCAGATTTATTTTTCACGTTCATTCCTCATCATTACCCCCGTGTGCCGTGTCGTTAACTGGTTGATTTTTGCAAGCACCGCGGTTGCTGTCTGGCTGACAGTTGCGTTTACCTTTGATCGATTTGTGGCCATTTGTTGTGAGAAGCTGAAGACTAAGTATTGCACCGAGAGAACGGCATCTGTGGTCATAGGGGCAGTCAGTGCGCTGGGCTGTTTAGAAAATGTTCCACGGTACTTTGCCTATGAGCCGAATGAAATAGTTGATGGTGTTCCGTGGTTTTGTGTCACCAAACCGAGCTTCCATACGTCCACCGCATGGACGGTGTTTGACTTGTTTCACCGCATTTTAACCCCTTGCCTCCCGTTCTTTCTCATTTTGCTGTTCAATTTTCTGACGGTCAGACGGATTTTAGCGGCCAGTAGAGTCCGCAGGGGGCTCCGGGGTCGCAGCAATGGAGAAAAAGACAAAGACCCAGAGATGGAGAACCGAAGGAAATCCATTGTTTTACTCTTCAGTATAACCGGCAGTTTCTTGTTGCTGTGGGTAACTCAGGTAGTGGTTTATCTCTATCGACGGATTGGAATGATTTATCATTACCCTGTCTCTGATCCCCTCTATATCGCAGAACACACATCAGGAATTTTGCAGCTTCTCAGTTCCTGCACCAACACGTGTATCTACGCCGTGACTCAACGTAAATTCCGCGAGGAGCTGAAGAACGCGGTAAAAAATCCACTAAAAGGGATTATGAAATGCCTTAAATCCTAAAATGGCTCTGAACTAATTGAAGCAGAAGAAATAAAGAACTTCCATTATCTCTCTCCAGCACAATTAATTTTAAAAAACTGTTTTTGTTTCTCTCTCCATAACAGCGCCTCTGATGGTGATATCATTGGAAACCCGATACTTTTTGTGATGGCGACATCAATTCTCGAATATGCCGACTAACAGCAGCTGAAATTTAAATGCATCGATTTCCAGCAACAATAGTTAAAACCAAACATGCCACTCACAAGCAATACTGGGTTGGGACGAATTAAGAAAAAAAACACAACAGAGGCCAACTATAAAAAGTAATCAGGCGAGCATAGATGAAATACAATATAAACTAGCCAGAAATGTAAAAGAAGTTTTCAAAAGTCTTTGAGATACATGAAGGTTAAGAAGGAGGCAAGAGTGGACATTGGACAACTGGGAAACGACGCTGGAGAAGCGGTAACCGGGAACAAAGAAATGGCGGAGGAAATGAATAGGCACGTAGCGTCAGTTTCCACAGTGGAAGGCCCCAGTAACACGCCAGAAGCCCAAAGGGATTGGGGAACATAAGCAAGTTTAGTGGCCATTTCGGTTAAAAAAGGTGCTGGAGAAGGTAAAAGGCCTGAACATAGACAGACTCCACTCCAGTATTCTGAAAGACTTTGCTGAGGGTATTATGGGGGCAGTGGTAGTGATCTTCCAAGAATCACTTGAATCAGGGAGGTCCCAGAGGGCATGGACATCTCAAACAATGCACCACAGTTTAAGAAAGGAGGGAGGCAAAAGACAAGGAGTTATTTTCAAGTTAGCAGGTGATACGATTTTAGAGTCCATTGTTCAGGATGAAATTTCAGGGTACTTGGAAGTACATGACAAAATACGGCAAAGTCGGCACGTTTGGTTAAGGGGAGATATTAACTGACAAATCCGTTAGAATTTTTTGAGGAGGTGAAAAGCAGATTAGCCAAAGGAGTGTTAGTGAATGTTATGTACTTGGATTTTCAGAATGCCTTTGACAAAATGCCGCACTCGAGACAGCAAAACAAGATGAGGGCCAATTCTGTAAGAAGCAAGGGACGAGCATGCATGGAATATTGGCTGACTGGTAGAAGCCGCAAAGTGGGTATAAGCGGATTCTTTTTAGTAACTATATGTTCCGTGGGTGTCAGTATTGACACCACAACGTTTCACTTTACACGATAATGATCTGGATAAAGGAAACGATGGCATTTTGGCCAAGTTTGCAAATGATACAAATATAGGTGGATGAACAGGTAGTGGGCCGTGGGCAGGGGGTCAGCAGAAGGTCTTGGAAAGGTTAGGAGAGTGAGCAAAGAATTTGCAGATGGAATACAGCGCAGGGGAGTGCAAGGTTATTTACTTCGGTAGGGAGAATCAAGGTATAAACTGGTCTCTAAATGAGGAAATTATTCAGAAATCGGAGATGCAAAGACACTTGGAAGTCCAAGTTCATGTTTTCCTTGATGATAACTTGCAGGTTGAATTGGTAGTAAGGAAGGCAATTGTAACGTTAGCATTCATTTCGAGAGGACTAGAATATAAAACAAGGATGTGCTCTGGGGCTTCATAAGCTGCAGGTCAGATCGAATTTAGAATATTATGAGCAATTCCAGGCCTCGAATCTGGAGAGGGTTCACAAGGATGATCCCTGCAATTAAAGGCTTAATGCTTGAAGAGCGTTTGCTGGTTCTGGGCCTGGACTCGATGGAGTTCAGAAGGATGAGTAGAGTGGGGGTGGGGGGAATCTCACTGAAACCCACAGAACTCCGAAAGGCCTTGTTAGAGTGGACGTGGAGAGCATGGTTCCATTCGTAGGAGATTCATCTAAGGGGGTTACTGGTTCTGAAGCAGGTTGGAAAATGGGTTGAAAAAATAAGTCAGCCATGATCGAATGTCGGAGCAGACTCCGTGGACCGAATGGCCTAAATCTGATCCTATATATTATATTTTGTAAACTGATCCTGAAGCCGAATGAACAGCACAGACAGAGGCTATTCGGCGACAGCGGTCAGCCCTACGACTGCCACTTCACACCAGCCTCCGCCCTTCCCAGCGCAAAACGCTCTGCCAGACTGTCGCTCTGTTGCATCCTTCACCGTCACAACCAGCATTCACTCCCCACAAAATACGCACAAACTTCCTTTCTCAACTCCGGTGTGTCTCGTAGGCGAATTCCACATTTTCACCCCCCACCAATTAGCAATACCCGAATTCCGAGACGGATATATTGCCGACTGAAACACCTGCGTACCCGGACTTCGAGTCACTGTCAAGTGGAACATTTATGTCCATGGGCAACGTCACAACACGTCATCATTTTACAAGAGACTGCGGCCCAGCATCTGCCCCCAGTATGGAGGCAAGACGCCCACCCGAGTCAATTTTGTCGCAAGAAAGAGAAGAGGAGACTTCGGCTCTCAGAGTCGATGCATCAAAACCCCAACATCAATAACAGTCAGTTGATGTTCGGGAGATGCTGACGTTGGCGATGTCGGAACTGATTCTTCATTTTGAAGAGGGCCACGAGAAGGGCGAGGACCTCAGTTCTTACAATCGTTGCCCAGGGTGAAATGCGTGGTCCGGGAACCGACGTGGATCGAATCGGAGGGCCATTAAATTCGGGGTGTCGCAGTCTGCAAACGGAACGGTAAGAAAGGAAGCTTATTCATTGAGTAAAACATGACGATTGTCATTAGAGAGGTAACTCGCATTTTACCAGGAATATTATGTCAATACATGTCCGAATTGTACAGGGGCGTGATGGGGAGAACGTAATTGATCTCCTCTCCCTCGTGGATGAAAGGGGATGGATGCACGGCGGCCGAATGGCGATCCAGTGCACAACGAATGGGCAGAACATAGAACATAGACCAGTACAGCACAATACAGGACCTTCGGCTCACAATGTTGTGCCGACCTTTAAACCTCGCCAAAGACGATCTAACACCTTCCTCCCACATATCCCTCTATTTTAAATTCCTCCATATGCCTATCTGGTAATCTCTTGAATTTAACCAATGTACCTGCCTCCACCACCGCCCCAAGCAGCGCATTCTGTGTCCCAACCACTCTCTGGGTAGAAAACCTAACTCTCATATCTCCCTTGAACCTCCCACCCATTATTTCAAAACCATTCCCTCTTGTAATGAACATTGGTGTCCTGGGAAAGAGGTGCTGGCTGTCCAATCTATCTATTCCTCTTAATATTTTGTACACCTTTATCATCTCTTCTCTCCAAAGAGTAAAACCCTATCTCCCTTAGTCTTTCCTCATAATGCATACACTCTCAACCAGGCAGCATCCTGGTAAATCTCCTGTACACCATTTCCAACGCTTGCGCATCCTTCCGATAATGAGGCGACCAAAACTGGACATAGCACTCTAAGTGTGGTCTAGCCAGAGTTTTATAGAGCTTCATCATCACCTCGCGGCTCTTAAACTCGATCCCTCGACTAATGAAAGCTAACACGCCATAAGCTTTTCAACAAACTTATCTACCTGTGAGGCAACTTTTAGGGATCTGTGTATATGGACCCCCATAACACTCTGTTCCTGCACACTACCAAGAATCCTGCCATTAACTTTGTACTCTGCCTTGTAGTTTGTCCTTCCAAAGTGGACCACCTCACACTTCTTCGGATTGAACTCTATCTGCCAATTCTCAGCCCAGCTCTGCATCCTATCAATGTCCCTCTGCAATATTCGACCATCCTCTACACTATCCACAACACCACCAAATTTGTGTCGTCTGCAAACTTGCCAACCCAAACATCTACCCCTCATCCAAGTCATTAATAAAAATCACGAAAAGCAGAGGTCCCAGAACCGATCCTTATGGGACACCGTTAGTCACAGCCCTCCAATCTGAATGCACTTCCTCCGCCACAACCCTCTGCTTTCTACAGGCAAGCCAATTCTGAATCCACATGGCCAAGCTCCCCAGGATCGCATGTCCTCTGACCTTCTGAAGAAGCCTACCATGTAGAACCTTGGAAAATGCCTTACTAATCTCCATGTAGACCACATCTGCAGCACTACCCTCATCAATCTATCTAGTTACCTCCTCAAAGAATACTATCAGGATTGTGACACATGATCTGCCCTTCAAAAACCATGCTGGCTGTCCTTGATCAGACCATAATTCTCTAAATGCCCATACATCCTATCTCTAAGAATATTTTTCAACAGCTTGCCCACCACAGTCGTAAGGCTCACTGGTCTATAATTCCCTGGACTATAGCTACTAACTTTTTTGAATAAGGGGACTACATTTGCCACACTCCAATCCTACGGTACTATTCCCGTGGACAACGGGGACTCAACGATCCCAACCAAAGGTTAGGCAATCTCCTCCCTCTCCTCGGGGAGCAGCCTGGGGAATATCCCTTCAGGCCCCGGTGACTTACCTGTCTTAATATTTTCTAACATCTCCAACACATATCTCTTGATATCAACATGCTCTAGAACATTAACGTTACCAACACAGACCTCAGCGTCATCAATGCCTCTCTCCTTGGTGAATACTGAAGAGAAGTGTTCATTGAGGACCTCACCCACTTCCACAGCTTCTAGGAACATCCTCCCACATTTCTCTCTAATCGGTTCTCCCTTTACTCCCGTCATCCTTCTGCTCTTCACATGAGTTTAAAATGTCTTGGGGTTTTCCTTAACTCTACTCGCCATGTCCCCTTTTTGTTCTCCTTAGCCCCTTCTTCAGTTCCTTCCTTGCGCCCCTATATTACTGAAGAGACCTATTTGATCCATGCTCTCTAAACTTTATGTATGCTGCCTCCTTCCTCCTTACCAGATGTTCCACCTCTCCTGACAACCATGTTTCCTTCACCCTGCCATTCTTTCCCTGCCTCACCGGGACAAATTTATCCCTAACGTTCTGCAAGAGACCCCTGGGAACGACCACATCTTCATAATACATATCCCTTCAAAAATATCATCCCAATTCACACTCGCAAATTCGAGCCTTATAGCTTCATAATTTGCCCTTCCCCAATTCAATATTTTCCTGCCCCCTTTGCTCCTGTCCTTGTCCATAACAATGACTAAAGTTAGGGAGCGGTGGTTACTGTCCCCCAAATGCTCCCCCACTGAGAGATCTTTCCTCTGACCCGGTTCATTACCTAACACTAGATCTTATATGGCATTGCCTTTCGTCGGCCTGTCAACATACTGTGACAAACTCCGCCCCGTCTAAAACATTGGTACTAAGCAGGTGTCAATCAATATTTGGGAAGTTGAAGTCTCCCATGATAACGACCCTGTTATTTTTGCACCTTTCCAAAATCTGCCTCCCAATCTACTCCTCAGTGTTCTTGCTGCTAGCAGGGGGCCTCGATAATACTCCCAGTAGAGTACCTGCTCCCTTCTTGTTCCTAACCTCCACCCATACTGACTCTAGAGAGGATCCTGCTGCATTATCCACCCTTTCTGCAGCTGTAGTAGTATCCCTGAAAAGTAATGCCACCCTTCCTCCTCTTCTCCCCCCCCCCCCATTCCTTTTGAAACACTGAAATCCGGGAATATTCAGTATCGATTCCTGACCTGGTGACAGCCAAGTCTGCAAGAGCAACAATATCATATTTTCATGCATTTATCCAGGCTCTCCGTTCATCACCTTTATTCCTGATGCCCCTTTCATTTAAGTGAATGCACTTTTGCCCATCCACCTTACTGCTTTTATACCATATACTCTGCTTCTCCTTCCTCAAAGCCTCTCGAAATGTTAGATCTGGCTTTACTGCATGCTCTTCTTCCACTGACCTATCCCTCCGGTTCCCATTCCGAACTAGTTTAAATCCTCCCGAACCACACTAACAAACCTTCCTGCAAAGATATTGGTCCCCCTCGAGTTCAGCTGTAACCCATCCAATCTATACAGGTCCCATTTTACCCAGAAGAGATCCCAATGATCCAAAATCTAAAACCTTGCCCCCGCACCAACTCCGCAGCCACGCATTCAGCTGCCATCTCCTCCTATTCTTACCTACACTATCACGTGGCACTGGCAGCAATCCTGAGATTGCTACCTCTGAGGTCCTGCTCTTCAGCCTCTGCCTAGCTCCCTAAACTCAGTTTTCAGGACTTCATCTCTCTTTCTACCCATGTCGTTGGTACCAACGTGTACTACGACTTCTGGCTGCTTTCTCTCCCGCACAATAATGCAATGGACCTGATCAGAGACATCCTGGTCCCTGGTAGCTGTGAGGCAGAAGATGCTACTTCCATGGAGAGTGGGGAAAGTAACCCTCAGATCAACAGCGCTGTGCTGTTTCGTCGTTTGTAGGGTCAGAGATCTAAACACCCAGAGACAGTGCAACATAATCCCACAGGACTGGCCCCGAAAAATGTGCTGTATCCCACAATTTACGGAATTAGGTGTAATTCTAGTTACAATGATATCTCCTATCCCAGACTGAGGACAGGAAACAGTGACAGAACCGTCCTCCGCAGGTATAATCGCAGTTCCAGTAGAAGTCCCAGCCGAAGTGAAGCAATCCCACTGGTGCCAGTAATCGGAGGGCTGCTGCCGGAATCTGGTACCTGTTGTGGGCTGCTCCTCATCCAAGGGGAGTTTCACATTCTAGTCGTGAAATCTGGCTCACTCCTTCATGGATATGACTGTCCTGTAAATTGTCCCTGACCTTGGACCAGGCCACAGGCACGAAGGATTTGGAGAATGGGCTGACATGACGTACGTCCTATACAAGGTGTGACTCATCTTGGGGATAGATAAGTCTCCGGGGCCAGTCGGGATATATCTTAGGTTAATGCAGGAAACAAATGAAGCGATTGCTGCGCCTTGGGTGATGATCTTTGAATCCTTACTGGTCATAGGATTAGTGCAAGATGATTGGAGGATCGCAAATGTTGTTCCTTTGTTCACGAAAAGGAGGAGAGATAACCCTGAGAATTACAGGCCAATGATGGGCAAATTACTGGAGAAGATTCTTATAGACGGGATTTATGAGCATTTGGAGTAGTCCAGGCTGATTAGGCACAGACAGCATGGCTTTAGGAGGGGCAGGTCGTGCCCGATGAACCTGATTGAATTCTTTGAGGATGTGACAAAGCACATTGATGAAGTTAGAGCAGTGGATGTGGAGTACGTGGATTTTAGTGAGGCGATTAATACGGTTCCTCAGGAAGGCTCAGTCAGGACGTATTGGATCCAGGTGAGCTTGGCCGTGTGGGTTCAGATTTAGCTCGTCCATAGAAGACAGAGGATGGTTGCAGACGGAGAGTACTCTGCCTGGCTGTCGGTGACCAGTGGTGTTCCGCAGGGATCTGAACTAGGTCTCGTGCTTTTTGTGATTTTTATAAATGACTTGGACGCCCAGGAGGGTAGGTCAATGAGTTTGCAGATGACACGAATATAGGTGGTGTTTTGGATAGTGTAGAAGGTTGCTGAAAGTTACAACAAAACAATGATAGGATGCAAAGCTGAGCTGAGAAGTGGCAGATGCAGTTCCACCCGGAAAAGTGTGAAGTGATGCGCTTTGAAATATCGAATTTAAAGACAGAATACAAAGTTAATGGCAGGATAATTAGCAGTTTGGAGGAACTGAAGGATCTTGGAGTGCACGTCCATCGACCCTTCAAGGTTTCCGAGCAGCTTGCAAGGGTTGTTAAGAAAGCGTATGGTGTGTTGGCCTTCATTAGTTTGGGTATTGAGTTCAAGAGCCGCGGGGTAATGTTGCAGCTCTATAAAACTCTGGTTGGACCACATTCAAAGTATTTGGTTCAGGTCTGGTAGTCTCATTATAGGAAGATATAGAAGCTTCAGAGTGGGTGCAGAGGAAATCCACCAGGATGCTGCCTGTATTATAGAACATGTCTTTTGAGGAAAGTATGAGCGAGCAAGGGCTTTCCTCTTTGGAGCGACGCAGAATGAGAGGCGACTTGGGAGAGGTGTGTTAGATTTTGAAGAGCATAGATAGACTGGACAGCAAGCAGTTTTTCCCCAGGGCGGCGATGGCCAATAGCAGAGGACATCAGTGTAATGTCAGAGGAGGGAAGTTCAGGGGAGATTTCGGAGGTGTTTTTTTAACCTAAAATGGTGGGTGCCAGGAACGCACTGTCTGGGGTGGTGGTAAAGGCTGATACAGTGGGGAGATTCAAATGGGTCTTGAGATAGGCACGTGGGTGTCAGAAATGTGGAGGATTATGGGCTGTGTGGGAGGGAAGGGTTAGATTGTCATGGAGCTGGTGTCGATGTAGGTCGGCAGAACATCGTGGGGCGAACTTCCCATTCTCTTTTGTACCGTTCTCTGTTCTATGTTCTATTTTCCTCTATGACTCTCCGCTCATCACACGCTCGGCGCCAGGCGTGTTCATGCTCAGCTTACGCACCCCAGCACGGGCATTAGGTCCTGACCCAGTGCTATTTTCGAGAGTAGCTGAACAAGGCGGTGAGGCATCCTGCGAACAGCCTTGTGAAATTTGCCAAACCACTGATGAATTTCAAGAGGCGGTGGGAGTTCAAATGGAACCACTGGTTTTATGGATATTTATTGCCTCTGTTAATTGAAACGTTTTCATGTCATTGACTCACAGTTGTTTGTTCTCTAATGACCGCATTTTAAATTTGGTATTTATCACAACATAGAAGAAAGCCATTCGGCCCATCAAGTACACTTCATTCCCAAAGAAGAAACCTGTCAGCCACTTACCATTGCCATTTCGAGCAGCACTGAACCGTATTCTCCCTCCCCGCGGTTCTCCTGCCATCACCCCGCACAATGGGGAAACAGCAGACGATTAACACACTGAAACGTCATTGGATTGTAGAGGGAAACCGGAGATCCCAGGGTAATCCTGTCCGTTCACACGGGCAACGAGCAAAGTCCAAACAGTCAGCTCCCGAGGAGAGCATGGAACCCGGGTCTCTGGAGTTGTGGTGAACACGCGTTTCTTTTCTTTAGCTTCCTGCTGATCATTAACGTCATTCAATTTACACTCTAAACTCCGTTCTTAAGATCACCCGGAAATTCTTTCAGCGCAACATGTTTTGGTGTTTTTGGGGATTACACCGTTTATGATTTTCTCTCTTAACAGTGAGGTCGGTGGCGATTGTGATCCTGTCGGAGGAAAGTGCGGTCTCTATAAATGTATCACTCGCTTCCTGATGGACACGGCAGCGGCCGATCTCCTGGTGGTCATCACTGACGTCATACTGTTCCATTGCTGAAAAGTATTTCCCACTTTCATTCCCGACCATTACACCTGTGTGTTCCATTAATACTGTGCTGATGTCTGCAGCCACGGTGGCCTTGGTTTAATTCATGGTGGGCTCCACGCGTGATCCGTTTTGTAGCCACTTGTTGTCAGACTCAGAACAAAATATTGCCCTGAGGGACCGTCGGCTGTTGTTATGGGAACGGTGACTGCGCGGAGCTGTTTCTTCAGCGGACCTGGTACTTTTCACTGGAACCAATATACATCATCCAAAATAAACGCCACGTGTGTGTCTGGAAATGAGCATGGGCCTATTGGGAGTCATTTGAATTGTTGATTCTTATTTCAATCTCCTGTTCGCATTCATTCTGTTATTACTGATCAATTCACTCACCGCCAGATACATTCTCAGGTAGGCTTCAAAGTGGAAGAAATGGAAAGAATGACAAAGACCCGGAGAGGGAGAAGCGAAGGAAATCCATCCTTTAAATTTTCTCTATATCCGGCAGTTTCATATTGTTGTGGAGCACTGAGGTCGGATATGTTGTATCTGTACGGTGACTGTCTGAATACTTCACAGACAGTGACCGTACACCAGCACTAGTCATTCTGTAGCTTCTCAGCACCTGTACTAACACAAGAATCTGTGTCCTGACACAGAGAAAGTTCAGAGAGGAGCTGACGAACGCCGTGAAATAGCTCTGGAATCTCATTGTTAAATTATTCAAATAAAGGAAAGAGTTACAGACACATTCTAGTTATAAATATAACCTACACGTGAACAGATTTGCAGCCGCATTTGCAGACAGCGAACCAGACGTGTCAGTGTAGGTTTCCCAGGAGCAATCATCCATCAGCAACCCTCCATATGAATACAATCACAATGTTGCAAAAGTATAACAACCCTAGACAATGTAGTTTAACCGAAAATAGCTCTCAGTGAAATCATCCCGTGTGTAACGCAAAGAGTAATCACGTTCTTCACAGCAACAGAAAATGAATAATTAAAATCTTCTCCTCCCGGCTTCCCTTTCGTTGTCGTTAGTTGCAAGGTGGGTGGGCCGATCGTAGTCGCAAAGGGGGGTGTGGAGGCGGTCTGTCTGACAGAGAATGTCGTGTCCACTGGGGTTTCTCATGAAGTCAAATAAAGATACCTCGACCCCAGTATCAATGACCAGTGTTGAATTCGCCCTTTCGTTTGTGTTCATGGTGGAGGAATAGTTGGCGGATAATATGCCATTAAAATAGCCGGATCTGTGGTTGGATTTGTGAAAATAGAGGGATCGTCTATTGAGTCCGCGTCGGTAAAGTCAGAAATAGCGTGGGATTAATCACTCTATCGGGGTATTCTATAGGAGTCCAAATAGACAGCGGCACTCCGAGGAGCAGATGAATAGGTAGAGTTTGGAAAGGTGCAAAAGTAACGGGGTTGTTGTCATGGGTGACTTAAACTTCCCTAATATTGATTGGCACCTCCTTAGTGCAAAAGGTTCAGTTGGGGCGGAATTTGTAAGGTGTGTAGAGGAAGGATTTCCGATACAGTATGTAGACAGGCCAACTAGAAGAGAGTCAATGCTGGATCTGGTAATAATCAATGGACCTGGTCAAGTGACAGACCCCTCGGTGACCGAGTATTTCTGGGATAGTGATCACAGCTCGTCGACCTTTAGCAGATCAATGGACAAGGATAGGAGCTGACATTATTGGGAAGTATTTAATTAGGAGACGGCAAATTACCGTGGTATTTGGCAGGATCTTGGGAGCGTAAAGTGGGAACAGATGTTCTCTAGTAAAGGCACCGAAGAAATGTGAAGGTTGTTCAGGGACCATTTACATGTGGTTCTAGATGCATTTGTCCCTCTGAGACAGGGAAAGGATGGTAGGGTGAAGGAACCACTGTTAACAAGGGAGGTGGAAGGTTTCAGTCAAGAAGAAGAAAGAAGCATATTTTTCGATTTTGGAAACGAAAATCAGACATTGCTCTTGAGAGTTAAAAGGGAACCAGGTAAGATCTTAAGAAGGGACTTCGGAGAGCCAGAAGCGGACAGGAGAAGACCTTGACAAAGAATGTTAAGGAAAACCCTAAGGCGTTACACACGTTGTGAGGAACAAGAGGATGACAAATTGAGAGATTGTGAGAGTGTTAACGATAATCCTTGTGTCCTCCTTGGCCACAGGAGTGGTACCGGATTGGAGGATGGCAAACGTTGTTCCATTTTGCAAGAAATGTAAAGGGATAATCCTGGGAATTATAAGTGAGTCTTCCGTTACTGGTGGGCAAACTATTGGAGAGGATTCTTAGCGACAGCATTTATGAGCATCTGGAGAAGCATAGTCATATTAGGGATAGTCAACATGGAATTTTGAAGGTCAGGTCGTGTCTCACGATCCTAATAAAGTTCTTCGAGGAAGTGACAAGACCAATTGATGCAGGCAGTGCGTTGATGCGGTATATATGGATTTAGCAAGGCGTTTGGCAAGTTTCCTCATGGCAGGCTCGTGCAGAAAGGTATGAGGTATGGGATCCATGGAATATTGGCTGTGTGGATTTGAAATTGGCTTGCCCACAGAAAGCAGAGGGCTGTTGTAGAAAGGGAGTATTCGACCTGCCGGTCGGTGACTAATGGTGGTCCGCAGTGATCTGTTCTGGGACTCCTGCTCTTTGTGATTTTTATAAATGACTTGGATGAGGAATGGGAACGGTGGGTTGGTAAATTTGAAGATGACCAGAAGGTTGGTGGTGTAGTAGATAGTGCAGAATGTTTTCGTAGTTTACAAGTAGATTTAGACAGGATGTAGAGCTGGGCGGAGAAGTGGCAGATGGAGTTCAATCCGGAGATGTGTGAAGTAATACACTTTGGAAAACAGAACTTGAATGCAGATGACGTGGTTAGTGGCAGGAATATTAGCAGTGTGGAGGATTATTGAGATCTTGAAGTCCAAGTACATAGAACCCAGAAATTTGCCGCACAAGTTGACAGGGCATTTAAGTAGGCGGATGGTGTGCTGGCCTTCATTAACGAGCGGATTAGGTTCAAGAGCCGAGAGATGATGTTGCACTCTGTAAGACTTGGTAAGACCAAACTTGGAATATTGTGTTCAGTTCAAGCCGCCACACGATAGAAAAGATGTGGAAGCTCTGGAGAGGGTCCGAGGTTATTTCCTAGGATGCTACCTGGATTGGAGAGCATGTCCTTTGAGGAGAGGAAGAGCGAGTGAGGACTTCAGTCCTTGGGGCATTGGAGCATTAAAGGTCACCTGATAAAGTTATGTAAGATTAAGAGAAGCATAGACAGCGTGGACAGTCGGCAATTTTCCCCAGGGAGGTAATGGCTAATACTAGAGGTCTCCTGTTTAATGTGAGTGGAGTTGTCGGAGGTCGGTTATTTTTCACAGAGTGTGGTGTGTATCTGGAATGCACTGGCGGGGCTGGTGGTAGGGTCCGATACCATCGGGTCATTTAATAGATTATAAGATAGACACGTGGATGAAAAATTAGAGGGCTATGGGAGTTCAAGTAGAGAAGGTGATAGATTGAATGGGGATAAGGTTGATAAAGGTCGGTATAAATCGTGGGCCGAAGGGACTGTACTGTCTTGTACTGTTCTATGTTCAGGCTCATCTACTGGTGCCTGTTTCCTGCAGTTGCCCAAAGAGCGGTGGGCTGCTGGAGTACGGCTGCCGTCGGCCAGCTGGTCAAGCTGCGAGGCTGAGCCGTTGCAGAGTCCCGAGTTTATTGCAGGCAGGCGATGAGAAGCGGAGGGGACTGGCTGGAATTGTGATCCGGGGAACTAAAGACTTTCCCCGTGGAGTGCCTCAGATCTTCCATCGTCCGTTGAGGGTATCGGGGACTTGGTAGGTTCGGACTGTTCCCAGACTCATGAAACCTGCTGTTGCTTCCCCGCTCTGCCCTGTCCCGAGACTGCGTGTTCACACGCTACGCTGTCGGTTTAGCGGCCGCTCAGTGTCCCGCCGTCAGTCAGTTGTGTCATACATCAGACAGGAGCACGGGATCACAGAATGGGTACAGCACGGAACGAAGCAATGTCATAACATGAAAATTAATCAAACGGCCCGGCCCGCTGCACTCAACGCTGGACATTGTTTAATCCCAGATATCTATCCTGGTCCTATTGAACGCCACAAAACCAAAGAAACATAGAACTATACATCACAACAACAGGCCATTCGGCCCACCATGTTGTGCCGTCCATCAAACCACCCCCACACTATCTAACCCTTTCCTCCCGCATATCCGTCTATCTCACATTCCTCCATATGCCTATCCAATATTCTATACGCTCTAATCCAGGCAGCATCCTGGTAAATCTCCTCTGCACCCTCTCCAACGCCTCCACATCCTTCCTATAATGCGGCGACCAGAACTGAACATAGTACTCTAAGTGTGGTCTAACTAGAGTTTTGTACAAGCTGCATAATCACTTCGCGGCTCTTAAACTCGATCCCATGATTTATGAAAGCTAACTATCCATAGACCTTCTTAACTGCTCTATCCACCTGTGAGGCAACGTTCAGTGAACTGTGAATATGAACCCCCAGATCCCTCTGCTCCTCTACACTGCCAAGTAACTTGACATTTACCTTGTACTCTGTCCTGGAGTTTGTCCTTCCAAAGTGTACCATCTCACACTTCTCCGGATTGAACTACATCTGCCACTTGTCAGCCCAGCTGTGCATCCTATCAATATCCCACTGTAAACTCCGACAGCCCTCCATACTAGCCACAACACAGCCGATCTTAGTGTCGTCCGCAAACTTACTAACCCAGCCTTCAACCTCCTCATCTAAGTCATCTATAAATATTACAAAACGTAGAGGTCCCAGAACCGATCCCTGTGGGACACCTCTCGTCACTGCCCTCCAATCTGAGGGCACTCCCTCCACCACAACATTCAGCTTTCTACAGGCAAGCCAATTCCTAATCCACACAGCCAAGTTGCCCTGGATCTCTTGGCCTCTGACCTTCTGAAGAAGCCTACCATGAGAAACCATATCAAACGCCTTACCAAAATACACATAGATCACATCCACCGCACTACCCTCATCAATCTTCCTCGTCACCTCCTCAAAGAACTCTATCAGGCTTGTGAGGCAAGATCTTCCCTTCACAAAGCCATGCTGACTGTCCCTAATCAGTCCATAATTATCTAGGTTTTCATAGATCCTATCCCTTGGAATCCTTTCTAACAGCTTACCCACTACAGACGTAAGGCTCACTGGTCTGTAATTCCCTGGACTATCCCTACTAACTTTTTTGAACAAGGAGACAACATTCGCCACCCTCCAATCCTCCGGCACTATCCCCGTGGACAACGACGACTCAAAGATCCTTACCAGCGGTTCAACAATCTCCTCCCTCGCCTCTGGAAGCAGCTCTGGGGAAATTCCCGTGAGTTCCGGAGATTATCTGTCTTGATATTATTTAACAACTTAAACAGATCCTCTCTCTTGATATCTACAAACCTGGAGGACGTTACCCTACCAGCACTCCTTTCGCGTCATAAAGACCCCTCTCCTTGGTGAATACCGAAGAGATTTATTGATGAGAAACTTCTCCCACTTCCGCCCCGCCTCCAGGCATATTCTCCCACCTTTGTCTTTAATCGGAACTACCTTTAACCTAGCCATCCTCCTACCCTTCACGTATGTGAAAAAGGCCTTGGGATTTTCCTTACCCTACTAGACAACGCCTTCATGTCCCTTTCTAGCTCTCCTCAGCCCTTTCTTAAGTTCCTTCCTCGCTACTCATATTCCTCACGGGCCCTGTCTGAACCTTGCTGCTTATACCTTATGTATTCTACATTTCTTCTCCCTAACTAGTCGTTCCACCTCTCTCGTCACCCACGGTTCCGTCACCCTGCCCTTCCTTCTCTGCCTCACCGGGGACATATTTATCCCTAACATCTGCATAAGATCTTTGAACATCGACCACATCTCCATGGTACATTTCCCTTCAAAAGGACATCCCAATTTACACTCTCAAGTTCTCTCCTTATAGCCTCATAGTTCGCCCTTCCCCAATTAACTATCTTCTTGTCCTCTCTGCACCTGTCCCTGTCAATGACAATTTTAAAGGTTTTGGAGCAATGGTCACTGTCCCTCAAATGCTCTCCCACCACTAGATCCTTCACCTGTCCTGGTTCATTTCCTTAAACTAGACCTAGCATGACATTCCTTATGGTCGGCCTGTCGACATACTGAGTCAGGAATCCCTCCTGGACACATTTAACAAATTCCGTCCCATCTAAACCTTTGGCACGAAGCAGGTTCCAGTCTATATTTGGGAAGTTGATGTCTCCCATTATAACAACCTTGTTATTTTTGCGTGTCTCCAAACACTGCCTACCAATCGGCTTCTCTATATCTCTACCGCTACCGGGGGGCCTATAGAATACTCCTAGTAGAGTAACTGTTCCTTTCTTGTTCCTTACTTCCACCCATACGGACTCTAGAGGTGATCCTTCTACAACATCCATCCTTTCCACAGCCGTAACAATGTCCCGGACCAGTATCACCGCCCCTACTCCTCTTCTCCCCCTTCCCTATCCCTCTTAAAACACCGAAAACCAGGAATATTCAATATCCACTCCTGCCCTAACGTCAGTCACGTCTCAGTAATAGCCACAATATCATAGACCCCCATACTTATCCAAGCCCTCAGTTCATCTCCCTTATTCCTGACACTTCTTGCATTTAAGTAAACACACTTCTGTCCATCTACCTTACTACTTTTATAGCCTGTATTCTGCTTCTCCTTCCCCCAAAGCCTCTCTACCTGTTTGATCTAACTTTTCCCCATCCCCTTCTTGCTCTGACCTACTCCTCCGGTTCCCTTCCCCCTCACAAACTAGCTTAAACCCTCCCGAACCACCCTAGCAAACCTAGCCCCAAAGGTATTGGCGCCCTTCTGGTTCGAGTGTAACCCATCCTCTCTGTACAGGTCCCACCTTCCCGAGAAGAGATGCTAATGATCCGGAAATCTAAAACCCTCCCTCCTGCACCAACTTCTCAGCCACGCATTTAGCTGCCACCTCCTCCTGTCCCTGCCTTCACTATCGCGTGGCACCGGCAGCAGTCCCGAGATTGCCACCCTTGAGGTCCTGTTCATCAATCTTCTGCCGAGCTTCCTGAATTCGCTCTTCAGGACCTCATCCACTTTCCTACCTATGTCGTTGTTGCCAACCTAGACCACAACTTCTGGCTGTTCTCCCTCCCGCTCTAGAATCCTGTGGACACGATCAGTGAAATCCCGGACCCTGGCACCTGGGAGGCAACAGACCAACCGGGATTCATGCTCACTGCCACAGAACCTCCTCTCTGTTTCCTTGACTATCGAGTCCCCTATCACTACCGCGTGTCTCTTTCCCACCCTTCTTTTCTGAGCAGCAGTACCAGTCCCAGAGCCAGAGAGCTGGTTACTGCAGCTAGTCCCCTGCTGGTCATTACCCTCAACAGCCTCCCAGGCGGAAAACTTGTTACTGAGGAGAACAGCCTCCGAAGTTCCCTGCTCTGTCTGCCTGCCTGACTTCTTCTTCTTCCTCTTCCCTCCCCTGACAGTCACCATTCTATCTGCATCCTGAACCTCAGAGGTACCTGCTCTAAGGGGGTGACTGTCTCCTGATGGACCGTGTCTACATAACTTTCTCCCTCCCTTATGCTGCGCAGTGTTTGTACCTGCGACTCCAGCTCATCAACTCTGAGCCGAAGTTCCTCCAGCCTCAAGCACTTACTGCAGATGTGGACATTGTGGACCGCAGCAAGGTCCACGAGTTCCCACAGCAAACAGCTGCCACATATGACCATGTCCTCTATCTGACTGCCTTGTTTTTTCTCCCTAGTTAATCCACCTACAAATCTACAATAGACAACAGGTAAACCTAACCTTTACCTACTTACTAGGTTACTTACCCTCCTTGCCCCTTCAGGCCGAAGTCCCTTGAGCCAAAGCCCGACCACTCTGCTGCCTCTCACTCAGCTTCCCGCTCCGACGCTGCCCGCTCAATAGGCTGTTTGCCTTTTCAAGCTGCCCGCGCTGCGCCTGCGCAGTCCAGCCCCCACTCATCTTGCCAGGAGAAAACTTTTAAAACACTTACTAAAGAAAGTTATAAAAATCTAACCTTTACACTTAAAACCCGAACAAAAACTAACCCTTACACTTAAAACCCTAATAAAAGTGATAAACAGAAAAACCTTAACTGCTCCGAAGTCCTCCGAACCGAAGTCCCCCTTAAGCATTCATATGCAACTGAAAATCGCTGTTACTGAATGTCACATTGAGGTCCAGCGAGGAGCGAATATCGCACGTGCATTA
>NW_026262514.1:0-35000 GCF_009764475.1 Pristis pectinata
GAGGACGTACTGGAACTTCTAAAAACGTCAGGGTAGGCGGCACGGTAGTGCGGCAGTCAGCGCGACGCCATTACAGCCCCAGCGATCGGGGGGGGGGGGGGGTCCATCCCCGCCGCTGTCTGTAAGGAGTTTGTACGTTCTCCCCGCGTGTCTGCGTGGGTTTCCTCCGGGTGCTCCGGTTTCCTCCCACGTTGCAAAGACGTACGGGTGGGTTAATTTGGGGTCTAAAGTGGGCGGCGCGGACTCGTTGGGCCGGAAGGGCCTGTTACCGAGCTGTAAGTAAAAATTAAAAAGAAAAGAAACCGGGGCCGGGCGGGGTATATCCAAGGTTATTACGGGAAGCGAGGGCAGAGATTGCTGCGCCTTTGGCGACGATCTTTGCGTCCTCAGTGGCCACAGGAGTAGTGCCAGATGATCGGAGGGTGGCAAATGTTGTTCCTTTGAGAAAGGGAGTAGGGATAACCCTGGGGATCACAGAGCAGTGAGTCTTACTTCAGTGGTGGGCAAATTACTGGAGAAGATTCTTTAGAGACAGGATTTATGGGCATTTAGAGAAGCAGAGGCTGATTAGGGATGGTCAGCATGGCTTTGTGAGGGGCAGGTCGTGCCCCACGAGCCTGGTTGAATTCTCTGAGGATGTGACAGAGCACATTGATGAAGGGCGAGCAGTGGACGTGGTGTACGAGGATTTCAGTGAGGCGTTTGCTAAGGTTCGTCATTGGAAGGCTCATTCAGAAGGTCAGGAGGCATGGGATCCAGGGTAACCTGGCTGCGCGGATTCAGAATTGGCTCGCCCATAGAAGACAGAGGGTGGTGGTAGATGGAGCGTATTCTGCCTGGAGGTCTGCCCGCAGGGATCTGTTCTGGGACCCCTACTCTCTGTGATGTTTATCAATGACCTGGATGAGGGTGTGGGAGGGTGGGTTAGTAAGTTTGCTGATGATACGAAGGTTGGTGGTGTTGTGGACAGTGTAGAAGGTTGCTGTAGGTTACAACGGGACATCGATAGGATGCAGAGCTGGGCTGAGAAGTGGCAGATGCAGTTCAGCCCGGGTCAGTGTGAAGTGATCCACTTCGGGAGATCGAATCTGAAGGCAGAATACAAGGTTAATGGGCAGGACTCTCAGCAGTGTGGAGGAACAGAGGGATCTTGGGGTCCACAGATCCCTCAAGGTTGCCACGCAGGTCGATAGGGTTGTTAAGGCGGCGTATGGTGTGTTGGCCTTCATTAGTCGGGGGATTGAGTCCAAGAGCCGTGAGGTGACGTTGCAGCTCTGGTCAGACCACACTTGGAGTATCGTGTCCAGTTCTGGTCGCCTCATTACAGGAAGGATGTGGCAGCTTTAGAGAGGGTGCAGAGGAGATTTACCAGGATGCTGCCTGGATTGGAGAGCACGTCCCATGAGGACAGGTTGAGCGAGCTGGGGCTTTTCTCTTTAGCACCTTTACCCCAGGGCGACACCACAGGACATCTAAGGTCAGAGGAGGAAAGTTTAGGGGAGATGATTTTTATTACACAGAGGTGGGGGTGGGTGCCTGCAACGTGCTGCCGGGGGGTGGGCGGGCAGACACGACGGAGGGGGTTGGAGAGGCTTGTGGATGAGGCAGGCGGATGTGCGGGGGCACCGTGTAGGCAGGGAGGGGTTAGTCCAGGGAGGCGTTTAATCACCCCGTTCGGGACAGACGTCTTGGGCGGAAGGACCGGTCCCTGCACTTTACTGGTGCTGAGTGATTTTTCTCTCCACCAACCTCCCCCGCACCCCCCTCACCCCACCCAACCCTCACACTCTCCCACATCCCCCCACCGACAGGGAGCTACGCGGGACAGGACTGCACGCCGACCCAGGAGACGGTGTGCCGCCCGTGCGGGGAGGGAGAATACATGGACTCGCCCAGCGGGCAGATCGCCTGTCTGCGTTGCAGGGCCTGCGACCCCGGTGAGTGGCATCGGTTCGTTCTCGTCACTGGTCCCGGGGGTGGGGCGGTGGGGTGGGGGTGTGGGGGAGGGGATACCCCCCCTCGGGCAGAGGACCAGAGGGGGGGGGGGGGGGGTCTCTGATTACGTCGGCTGCTATCCCGAGGCAGCGGGAAGTGTAGAGTCAGCGAGAGGGTCGGCACCCTTCTCCCTCCCCCGTCTAACACCCCCCTCCCCTTCCCACTCCCTCCCCCTCCTTCCCTCCCCCCTCCTTACCTCCTCCCCTCCCCCCTCCCCCTCCCTTCCCTTCTCCCTCCCCTCCTCCCTCCCCTCCCCTCCTCCCTCCCCCTTCCCTCCCCTCCCCCTTTCCCTTGCCCCTCTCCCTCCCCCCTCCAAGTGTACACATTGGTCTCCCCTCTTCCCCATCCCTCTCCCACGCCCTCCCCTCCTCCTCCTCCTCCATCCCCCTCCCCTCCCCTGCCTCCTCAGCTCCCGGGCACCGCGGCCGCCTGTGCACTGATTGCCGTCTCCCGCAGACCACGGCGAGGTGGAGCAGAGCCCTTGCACTCCGTCCACACCCACGACCTGCAGCTGCGCCCCCGGCTTCGTCTGCAGCAACCTGTCGCCGGAGGTGGGCTGCCTCTCGTGCACAAGAGACCCCTGCCCCGCGGGACAAGGAGTTTCCAAGGCCGGTACGGTACAGTCCTCCCCTCAATACGTTACGTCGACCAGGCACCCCCGCTCGGTCATCGGTGTGGGTACCCAGAGCTCCCAGGGACAGTACAGAGCTCCCTCGATACATTACGTCGACTGGGCACTCCCGCTGAGGCATTGGTGTGGGCACCCAGCTCACCGGGGACAGTACAAAGCTCCCCTCAATACGTTACATTGACTGGTCACCCCTGCTTGGTCAGTGTGGGTACCGAGCGCTCCCAGGGACAGTACAAAGCTCCCCTTGATACGTTACATCGATAGGGCACCCTTGCTTGAGCCTCGGTGTGGGCACCCGACCCTCCGGGGACAGTACAGAGCACCCTCAAATGCGTTACATTGACTGGTCACCCCCGCTCCATCCTCAGCGAGGGGACTGACCGCTCCTGGGAACAGTACAAAGCTCCCCAAATGCGTTACATGGACCGGGCACCCCCCCACCCCCCCCGGACAATCCTCAGCGTGGGCACCGAGTGCTCCCGGTGATAGTACAGTACAGAGCTTCCTCAATACGTTACGTCGACCAGGCACCCCCGCTCGATCCTCGGAGTGGGCACCGGGTGAAGGGAGGGGGCCTGTGTTTTCTCAGAGAGGGTGGCTTACAGACCCCGTCTCCCCCCCCCCCCCCAGGTAACGATTCGTGGGGCAGCTGGTGTGAGCCATGTGCCCAGGGAACATTCTCCAGCTCCCCGTCACAAGAACCCTGTACTCCCTGGACAAAGTGAGTGTTGGAGAGGGGGGGGGGAGAGAGAGGCGGGGGAGGAAGAGAGGTGGGGGGAGAGAGGGAGAGAGAGAGAGAGAGGGGGTGGGGGGGAGAGAGAGAGGGTGGGGGGGAGAGAGAGGGGTGGGGGGGAGAGAGGGGGTGGGGAGGGGGGAGAGAGGGGGGTGGGGGGGAGAGAGAGGGTAAAGGGGAAGATGGGGTAAGGGGGGTTGGGGAGAGAGGGGAGGGGGAGGGAGGGGCAGAGAGGTAAAGGGGAAGATGGGGTAGGGGGGGTTGGGGAGGGGGACAGAGGGGAGGGGGGAGGGAGAGGTGGGGGGGAGAAGGGGTGGGGGAGAGGGGAGCGGAGGGAGAGGGGCAGGGAGAGAGGGAGAGGGGGTAAAGGGGAAGATGGGGTAAGGGGGCGTTGGGAGGGGGGTAGAGAGGGGGGGAGGGAATGAGCAGCGAGACCCTCTCACCGAGCCGCTCACCTCCACAGGTGTGGAGACCGGGGCCTGCAGACCCTGCGGGCGGGAAGCCCGGTGTCGGACGCGGTGTGCGGACGCGAGGAGATCTCAACCCTGCAGACCCTCGCCGTGGCTCTGTCGGGGGCCGTGGTGGGCTCTCTCCTCCTGGCGACAGTCTACGTGGTGAGGCGCAGGGGTGAGTGAGGCCGTTAGCAGTTGATTCCCCCCCCCAACCGAACCCCCACCCCTCCAGCCGACCCCCCCCCTCCCAAACACCCTCCCACAGGGGAAGGGGCTGCTCATGGTCTGTCTGCCCCTCACTAACTACCTCTCATATTTATCTTCCAGGCTTCTTGTTACTTCGAGCAGAGGTGAGTGACGGGACGGTGCGGGGGGAGCCTCACCCTGTGTCTGATCCCGGGAGTGTGTGACGGGACGGTGCGGGGGGAGCCTCACCCTGTGTCTGATCCCGGGAGTGTGTGATGGGACAGTGCGGAGGGTCTGACCCCGGGAGTGTGTGATGGGACAGTGCGGAGGGTCTGACCCCGGGAGTGTGTGACGGGACGGTGCGGGGGGAGCCTCGCCCTGTGTCCGACCCTGGGAGTGTGTGACGGGACGGTGCGGAGGGTCTGACCCCGGGAGCGTGCGACGGGACAGTGCCGGGGGAGCCTCACCCTGTGTTTGACCCCGGGATTGTGTGACGGGACGGTGCGGAGGGAGCCTCACCCTGTGTCCGACCCCGGGAGTGTGTGACGGGACGGTGCAGGGGGAGCCTCACCCTGTGTCCGATCCCGGGATTGTGTGACGGGACGGTGGGGAGGGAGCCTCACCCTGTGTCCGACCCCGGGAGCGTGCGACGGGACGGTGCGGGGGGAGCCTCACCCTGCGTTAATCTGACACTTCATGTCCCTTCCTGTTTCAGAAACTCGATCCGTCCTAGAATTTCTCAACTGGTGGGGCTGAGATTTTGGCAAAACCCGGCAGGCCCTTGTCACTAGTGTCGGTTTTAGTGTGTTGTGGTAATATTTATTGAAATGTTCTTCCTTGTCTCCCTCTCCCGTACCCGGGGAGCTCCCTCCCTCTCTCGTACCCGGGGAGCTCCCTCCCTCCCTGTCTCTCTCCCTCCCGTACCCGGGGAGCTCCCTCCCTCCCTCTCTCTCCCGTACCCGGGGAGCTCCCTCCCTCTCCCGTACCCAGGGAGCTCCCTCCCTCCCTCCCTCTCCCGTACCTGGGGAGCGCCACCTCGCGTCAGTGCTGACTCAGGCCGTGCGTCACTGTTACGCTGCCTCCCTACTGTTGCACAAATATATTATTTTTTTATACAGAATGTTGTTGAAATTTAAATAAATATGAACCATGGTGAAAGTCAAACCCCTCGACTCGGACCGTCTCATTCACGGAGCCTTGTCGCCGGAGAGTGGCGACCCTTCTCTCCCCTACGCCCCCTCCCCGTCCCCGTCACCCCCTCCCCGTCACCCCCTCCCTCTCCTACGTCCCCCCTGTCTCCGTCACCCCTTCCCTCCCCTACACCCCCTCCCCGTCTCTGTGACCAGATACGTCTCCAGTTTGTTCCCAAGAAAAGAAACTTTATTCAGACACGGGGGGAGGGGACAAAACAGAGTGTGGCCTAGCCGTCGGGAAGACACACGTTGGGGACACAGAGAGAGAGGGAGCATCGAGGCATGGTGTGCAGAGACACATTGACATATGTACATGGATGGAGAGGCCTTCACACACACACACAGAGGCACAGACACACACACACACACTCTCCCGGAGCTGTGTCGGGGAGTTCGGAGTAGCTGGAGAGTTCCCATTCCCCAAAACACAGGCACGGTCACACACCCTCCCTCCCCCACAGACCAGGGGGGCAGGGTGTGGCGCCCAGAGTTGAATCATTTGCGGGCCGCTGCCCCCCTCCGGCTCCTCCCCGACCGGCGAATAGGTGAGGTGATCTCAGGGGTCTCGCACTTCATCATGACGGCGTCCGTCTCTGGTGGGGGGGGGAGAGAGAGAGGGGAGAGAGGCAGTGTCAGCAACGAGGCTCCCGGTGCCCGCTCCCCGTCTCCAGGACCCCCTCCCTCCCCTGCGCCCCCTGCCCGTCTCCGTCACCCCCTCCCTCCCGTACGCCCCCTGCCCGTCTCCGTCACCCCCTCCCTCCCCTACGCCCCCTCCCTGTCTCCTTCACCCCTTCCCTCCCCTATGCCCCCTCACCCCTCAGGAATCGAGAGTTGCATGCCGGGGAGACTGGTCCATGGGTCACAGAGAGAGGACGGCGAGGAGGGGAGACGGATGGGAAGGGAGAGCGCCACGGGAGGGGCAGTGGGGGCGAGGTGGGGAGAGGGAGGTGACGGGGAGAGACCGACCTCTCTCTTCATCGTCTTCTTCGTCACTGGAGAACGCAATACAAACTCGGCGAGCAGGTCTGGGTCTCTTGCCGACCAGGGGGGTGGACGCCACAGCGGCTGGAGAAGGGTTCGGTGATGGCTGCTTCTTTTCTGTGGGGAGGGAAGAGACGGGTTACAGCTAAAGGCTACTGTCAAAGGACAGCATCCCCCACAGTGTGTGGGTCTGACCCGGGGGGATACGGAGACGGGGAACCGTGCACGGTGCTCCCGGTGTGTGTGGGTCTGTCCCGGGGGGATACGGAGACGGGGAACCGTGCACGGTGCTCCCGGTGTGTGTGGGTCTGACCCAGGGGGGGATACGGAGATGGGGAGAGTGCTCCTTGCCTTCTTTCTTGCTAGAAGCCTCTGGCCCCTGGATTACATCCACCAGATCACCATCGTCCATGCCTCGGGTGTGGCACCGTGTGATTCTCTGCTCAAACTCATCGACCAGAACCTGTCAGGGGAAGGGCAGAGAGCTCAGCAAAGTGACCGGTGGGGGGGGAGGGCTGGGGAGGAGGGGGGCGGTGTGGGATCAGTGGGAGAAAGACGTGGGACGTGGAGGAGGGAAGAGGACGGTTGGAGTGTGAGAGAGCTGGGTGGGGTGTGGAGAGGGGAGGTGGGTCCCGGGGAGGGGAGCGGAGGTGGGTCCTGGGGAGGGAAAGAGAGGGGAGACCCCCGGGTAGGTGAGGGACGGAGAGGGGACACCCACGGAGGTCTGAGCGCCCCGGGGACAGGAGGGGAGGGACGCAAGCACGGCTGTGAGCTCCCGTCTGAGTCCCCCCAGAGCACGTGGATGAGGGACGGAGAGACCCCCGGAGCGCGAGTGCAGCCCACCTTGAGCTCGGGTCTGAGCCCCCGGAGCGTGGGGAGGAGGGACCGAGAGGGCAGAGACCCCCAGAGCGCGAGCACTGCCCACCTTGAGCTCAAGTCTGAGCCCCCGGATGAGGGATGGAGAGGGCAGAGACCCCCGGAGCGCGGGGAGGAGGGACGGAGAGGGCGGAGACCCCCGGAGTGCAAGGAGGAGGGACGGAGAGGGCGGAGACCCCCCGAGCGCGGGGAGGAGGGACGGAGAGGGCGGAGAGCGCGAGCGCGGCCCACCTTGAGCTCAGGGCTGAGCCCCCGGACGAGGGACGGAGACCCCCGGAGCGCGGGGAGGAGGGACGGAGAGGGCGGGGACCCCCGGAGCGCGGGGAGGAGGGACGGAGAGGGCGGGGACCCCCGGAGCGCGGGGAGGAGGGATGGAGAGGGCGGGGACCCCCGGAGCGCGGGGAGGAGGGACGGAGAGGGCGGGGACCCCCGGAGCGCGGGGAGGAGGGACGGAGAGGGCGGGGACCCCCGGAGCGCGGGGAGGAGGGACGGAGAGGGCGGGGACCCCCGGAGCGCGGGGAGGAGGGACGGAGAGGGCGGGGACCCCCGGAGCGCGGGGAGGAGGGACGGAGAGGGCGGGGACCCCCGGAGCGCGGGGAGGAGGGACGGAGAGGGCGGGGACCCCCGGAGCGCGGGGAGGAGGGACGGAGAGGGCGGGGACCCCCGGAGCGCGGGGAGGAGGGACGGAGAGGGCGGAGAGCGCGAGCGCGGCCCACCTTGAGCTCGGGTCTGAGCCCCCTGCGCAGCTTGCCCACGACGGCCAGCATCTGCTGGTAGACGGCCTCCTGCTGCAGCTTGTCGGCCAGGCAGTCCAGGTTCTCCTGCAGCCGCCGCAGCCCCTTCTCGGTGCCGGGCAGCAGGCCGAGGCAGAAGGCCAGGTCCCGGTGCTGCCTCTCCAGTCTGACGCGGGGCGGGACGGGACGGGACGGGACGGGGCAGGGAGGGGACGGGTTAGTACCGGCTCCGCCAACGCCACCACCGACTCCCCACCGCCCTCCCTCCAGACCCCCGGCCCCGGGGAGGCCAGTGGAAGGGGACAGGCCTGCTCACGTCTCCAGGGCAACAGGCCTGTAGGGATGGATGGGCCTCCCTGTGTATCCACGGCAACAGGCCTGTAGGGATAGATGGACGGGCCTACTCAGATCTCCATGGCAACGGGCCTGTAGGGATGGACGGGCCTACTCAGGTCTCCATGGCAACGGGCCTGTGGGGATGGATGAGCCTATCAGTGTCTCCATGGCTACAGACCTACCTCTGTCTCCATAGCAACAAGCCTGTAGGGATAGATGGGCCTATCTCTGTCTCCACTGCCACAGACCTGTTGGGGCCTACCTCTGTCTCCCTAGCAACAGACCTGACAGGGATGGACAGGTCTACCTCTGTCTCCCTAGCAACAGGCCTGACGGGAATGGACAGGCCTAACTCTTGTCTCCACAGCAACAGGCCCGTAGGGCTGGATAGGACGACCCCCATCTCCATAGCAACAGGCCTGTAGGAATGGACGGGCCGACCCGTCTCCATGGCGACAGGGCTGTACGACTGGATGGGCGTCGCTCCTTTCTCCATAGCAACAGGCCTGCAGGGCTGGATTGGCCTTGTCAGTCTCCACGGAGATGGACAGGCCTACTAATATCTCCATGGCAATGGGACTCAGGCGACTGGACCCACCCACATCTTGTCTCCAGGGCAACAAGCCTGTAGGGCTGGTTGAGCCTACTTCTTGTCTCCATGACAACTGGCCTGATGAGGCTCGATCGGCCTCTCTGTCCCCATGGTAACCGGCTTGAGGGGGACGGACAGGTCCACCTCCCATCCCCATGGCAACAGGACTCAGAGGGGAGGGACAGGCTTATGTTGGTCTCCATGGCAACAAGCCAGAAGTGGGATTGACCAGCCTCATGGCGTCTCCACGGCAACGGTCACGTAGGGCCAGATGGGCGACTGACGTCTCCATAGGAACAGGCCCGAGGGGGCGAGATAGGCCTCCCTCTGTCTCCGCGGCAACGGTCAGAAGGGATGGCCGGCGGTGGTAGCTGAACAGGCCTCCTGCTGCCTCCGCGACAACAGACCCCAGGGCCTGTCGCCGCCGCCAGGGCCCGAGGCCGCGGGTTGGGCCGACCCTGATCCTGCTGGCGGGACGGCTGGTGGTCCCCGACCCCTCCCCCCTGTCCCGTCCCCCACCCCCACCGTCCTGTGTCGGCCTCCCCGTCCCCCCTTAGCCCACCCCCACACTGTCCCGCACCCCCCCACCCCACCATCCCATGTCACCACCCGCACCGTCCCATTCCCCCCCACCCCCACCGTCCTGTGTTGGCCCCCCCATCCCACCTTACCCCACCGCCCCATGTCCCCCTGTCCCAGCCCCCCAACCCCCACCGTCCCGTCCCCCCCCACCCCACCCCCACCGTCCCGCGCCCCTCGCCCCGCGGGACCACCGACCTGGCCGTGCGGAAGCGGTGACACAGCTTCTCCACCAGACTCTCTGTCTGTCGGTCCTTGGTGATGTAGCTGAACATTTGTCTGTGGGGTGTGGGGGGGGGGGGGGGGGTGGGGGGCGGGAGAGAGAGAGAGGGGAGGGGGGGGGAAGAGAGGGGGAGCACGGCATCAGAAGTGTGTGAGGAGACATCCCACTCCGCCCCCATCCACCTCCCCTGAGACAGCAGCTGCTTTACCCCCCACCCCCCCCAGCTCCATTCCCCAGTCAGGCCCTTCCCTGCCGAGAAGGGGGAGCATGGGGGTGGGGAGAGAGAGGGGGAGGGAGTGGGACGGAGAGAGGGAGAGGGAGACAGAGAGCGAGAGACACGATGAGGGGTGCCTGAGACGCCCCCTCACTCCCGTCCTCCACACCCACCTCATGACGGTACGGAAGGGCTCCTCCGCGATCCCGCACTCCGGGTCGGACAGGCGACTGATGATGTCCGGCAGCAGGTTGTACACGGCATTCCCCTGTACGTGGGTGGGAGGGGGAGAGAGGGAAGGGGGGAGGAGGGAGATGGGAGGGGAAACGGGAGGGGAGGGACAGGGGTGGAGGGGGATGAGTAGGGGCCATGAGGAGGGTGGTGGGGTGGGGACAAGAACGAGGGGGTGACGAGGAGGGTGGGGGGGGGGTAACGAGAGGAGAAGGTAGGGAGACAGACATCAGTCCACAGTCCTGCCATAACTCCAGCCCTCCAGACCACCCCCGTGAGGGTCAACCTCCTCCTCCTGCCCCCAACCCCACCCTGTACCCAGCCGTACCTCCCCCCCCTCTTCCCAGCCCCTCCGGAGGAGAGCCAGGGGCGGGCAAGAGGCTGGCGGGCATTGGAGAGGGAGGTGGGAATCGGCGAGGTGTCCGTCACCGGCTCTGGGGAATCTGGGGACCCCTCACCTTGTCCCTCCCTCCACCAGATCTACCTCTCGCCTTGCTCCCCCCTCCCCCCAGATCCACCCCTCACCTCCCGTCCCTCCCTCCGCCAGATCGAGAGAGAGAGGGGAGAGAGAGGGGAGAGAGTGTGTGTGTGCCAGGGTATTGCGTTCAGTTCCAGTCCCCCCCCCCTGTTACAGGGAGGGTGCGGGGGGCTTCGGAGAGGGTGGGGGAGAGATCCACCGGGACCCTGCCCGGATTAGAGGGCGTGAGCTACGAGGAGAGGTCGGACAGACTCGGGTCGTTCTCTCCGGGAGCGGCGGAGGCCGAGGGGAGAGGTTTATAAGATCACGAGAGGCACAGATAGAGCAGACAGCCGG
This sequence comes from Pristis pectinata, assembly GCF_009764475.1. Taxonomy (NCBI): domain Eukaryota; kingdom Metazoa; phylum Chordata; class Chondrichthyes; order Rhinopristiformes; family Pristidae; genus Pristis; species Pristis pectinata. The sequence goes on from NW_026262514.1 coordinate 10,771, forward strand.
GATCTTTCTCCCCCCACACCCCAGGGTGGGAATGTCTAATACTAGAGGGCGTGCGTTTAAGGTGAGAGGGGGGGGAGAGTTCAGAGGAGATGTGCGGGGCAGGTTTTTTTTTACACACAGAGAGCGGTGGGGGCCTGGAATGTGCTGCCGGGGTGGGGGTGGAGGCAGGTACGATCCAGGGGTTTGAGAGGCTTGTAGACGGATGTGCGGGAAACGGAGGGATGTGGACACTGTGTGAGCAGAAGGGATTTAGTTCAATTCGACTTTTATAAACCTCCATCAGGTCTCCCCTCGGCCTCCGCCGCTCCGGAGAGAACAATCCGAGTTTGTCCAACCTCTCCTTATAGCTCACGCCCTCTAATCCGGACAGGGTCCCGGCGAACCTCTCCCTCACCCTCTCCGAAGCCCCCCGCACCCCTTCCTGTAACGGGGGCGACCAGACCTGCACACAATACTCCCAAGACCCTGTTCTGCCCCAGGACCGCAAGAAACCGCAGAGGGTCATGGACACAGCCCAGCACGTCACGGAAACCGGCCTCCCCCCTCCGTGGACTCCGTCTACACTTATCGTTGCCTCAGGAAAGCAGCCGGCATAATCACAGAACCCCTCCCCACCCCAAACCCCGGGACATTCTCTCTTCTCCCCCCTCCCGTCGGGGTAGAAGATACAAAAGCCTGAAAGCACCTACCCCCAGGCTCAAGGACAGCTTCTACCCCGCTGTTATAAGACCATTGAACACCATAACACGGACTCCTGACCTCATGATCTCCCTCGTCGTGGCCCTTGCACCTTATTGTCTGCCTGTACTGCGCTCTCTCTGTAACTGGGACACTTTACTCTGTATTAGAACATAGAACAGTACAGCACAGACCAGGCCCTTCGGCCCACAATGTTGTGCCGACATACCTAATCCCTCCTACCAACAGAATGCCCATATTCCTCCATTTTCCTCTCATTCATGTGCCCATCCAAGCCCCTCTTAAAAGCCCCCCAATGAATGTGCCCCCACCACCCTATCAGGCAACGCATTCCAGGCATCCAGCACTCTCTGAGTAGAAAACGTGCCTCTAACGTCTGTTCTGAACCTACCCCCTCTCACCTTAAATGCATGCCCTCTGGTATTGGATCGCTCAATAATGGGGAAAAGATATTGCTTGTCCGCTCCGTCTATTCCCCTCATAATTTTATACACTTCCAACAGATCGCCCCTCAGCCTCCGCCGCTCCAGAGGAAAGAGCTCAAGTCTGTCCGGCCTCTCCTGATAACACATGCCCTCCAATCCGGGCAGCATCCTGGTAAACCTACTCTGCACCCTCTCTAAAGCCTCGACATCCTTGCTACATGCCTGTCCACGAGCCTCTTAAATCCCTCAATCGTATCTGCCTCCACCCCCACCCCTGGCAGCACATTCCAGGCACCAACCGCCCTCTGTGTTCATCTCCTTTGAACTTTCCCCTCTCTCATCATAAACGCACGCCTTCTGGTATTGACAGATCCACAGGAAGAATGGGGGAGAAAGATCCCGGCTGTCTGCTCTATCTGTGCCTCTCGTGATCTTATAAACCTCTCCCCTCGGCCTCCGCCGCTCCGGAGAGAACAACCCGAGTCTGTCCGACCTCTCCTTATAGCTCACGCCCTCTAATCCGGGCAGAGTCCCGGTGAACCTCTCCTGAACCCTCTCTAAAGCCCCCCACATCCTTCCTGTAAGGGGGGGGGGGGGGGGGGGGGGGTGGGGACCAGAACTGAACGCAATACCCCAGCTGCGGCCCGACCAGAGCTTTATAAAGGTGCAACGTGACTTCCCCGACTCTTGAACTTGGTGCCTTGACGTACAGCACATGCCCTCTAATCTGGGCAGGGTCCTGGTGAACCTCCTCTGCACCCTCTCCAAAGCCCCCAACGTAACGGTGGGGGGGGGGGGTCGACCAGAACTTAATCCAACACTCCAGACGCAGCCAAACCACAGGGTTTTATAAAGCTGCAACACGACTTCCCGGCTCCCGTTCCGTTATCGTTTTCCCTTGTCCTAACCTCGAAGAGCTGGTCATTGACCAGGAAAGGGGGCGGTGTACAAGCAACTGTCTACATCAATGGTGCTGAGGTCGAGAGGGTTGACAGCTTCAAGTTCCTGGGAGCGAACATCACCAGCAGCCTGTCCTGGTCAAATCACGGAGATGCCACGGCCAAGAAAGCTCACCAGCACCTCTACTTCCTCAGGAGGCTAAAGAAATTTGGTTTGTCCCCTTTGACTCTCACCAACTTTTACCGATGCACCACAGAGAGCATCCTATCCGGATGTATCCCGGCTCGGGACGGCAACTGCTCTGCCCAGGACTGCAAGAAACCGCAGAGAGTTGTGGACACCGCCCAGTGCGTCACGGACACCAGCCTCCCCTCCCCGGACTCTGTCTTTACCTCTCGCTGCCTCGGTGAAGCAGCCGGCATCATCAAAGACCCCACCCACCCGGGACATTCTCTCTTCTCCCCTCTCCCATCCGGTAGAAGATACAGGAGCCTGAGGGCACGTCCCACCAGGCTCAGGGACAGCTTCTACCCGACGGTGATAAGACTATTGAATGGTTCCCTTATACGATGAGATGGACTCTGACCTCAGGATCTACCTTGTTGTGACCTTGCACCTTATTGCACTGCACTTTCTCTGTGGCTGGGACACTTTGTACTGTTATTGTTTTTACCTGTATTACATCAATGTACCCCGTACTACCTCAACGCGCCCTGCGCTGCCTCAATGCGCCCTGCGCTGTGTAATGAATTGACCTGTACGATCGGTGTGCAGGACAAGTTTTTCACTGGACCTCAGTACAGTCAGTGAACAATTCCAATAAACAAATTCCAACTTAGAGCACAGGTTGGAGAACAGATGGGGGGAGGGGGGGGGGGGCGCGGAGATTGGAGGTGGGGGTAAAAGGGACACCCTGCACTGGCGGCTTCGCCCCCACCGCACCCCCCCACCCCCCGGTACCTTGCTGGACAACTCATTGAAGAAACTGTGAGTCAGGAGGACGATCTCCTCCTCTGGATCGACGAGGAGGGTGGCCATTTCGCTGATCTGACCCTTGACCTTCACCATGTCCTTCAGGATGAGGTGGGTCATTACGATGAGGGCGGTGCGGCGGACGGCAGGTGAGGGGTCGCGCAACCTGGCGAGAGAAAGGGGTGGGTTCGGTGGGTGGTTGCAGAGGTTAATCCTCACTCGCATCGTCCCTCAGTGACCCCTCTCCCCCAGCGCCCCGTGTCACTGACTGTACCCCCACTGACGTTAATCCCCCTCCCTCACACCGTCCCTCAGTGACCCCTCTCCCCCAGCGCCCCGCGTCACTGACTGTACCCCCACTGACGTTAATCCCCCTCCCTCACACCGTCCCTCAGTGACCCCTCTCCCCCCAGCGTCCCGTCACTGACTGTACCCCCACTGACGTTAATCCCCCTCCCTCACACCGTCCCTCAGTGACCCCTCTCCCCCAGCGTCCCGTCACTGACTGTACCCCCACTGACGTTAATCCCCCTCCCTCACACCGTCCCTCAGTGACCCCTCTCCCCCAGCGTCCCGTCACTGACTGTACCCCCACTGACGTTAATCCCCCTCCCTCACACCGTCCCTCAGTGACCCCTCTCCCCCAGCGCCCCGTGTCACTGACTGTATCCCCACTGACGTTAATCCCCCTCCCTCACACCGTCCCTCAGTGACCCCTCTCCCCCAGCGCCCCTGTCACTGACTGTATCCCCACTGACGTTAATCCCCCTCCCTCACACCGTCCCTCAGTGACCCGTCCCCCCCCCCCGGTCACGGGGAGGTCCGGTTACCTGGCGTAGAGGTGAGGAGTCCAGGGCTCGATCAGGTTGGGGAACCGGAAGCAGAGGTCCCCGAGGGCCACCATGGTGTTGGAGCGGATGGCGGGGAGGGTGGACTTCTCCAGCAGAGTGAACAGAAGGCGCAGGTGTGACTCACAGAAGTCGTGGCTGCCGACAGAGGGAGAGAGGGATAGAGTGAGTCCGGTACCCGGCTGTGAGTCTGTCCGTGCCCCCTGTACCCAGTTCTCTGTTCCATCGCCCGCAGCTGTCCCCTCCCTCCTCCCCTATTCCTTCCTTCCCTCCTGTGTCCCTCCCTCCCTCCTTTCCTTCCCCCTCCTCCCCTCTCCACGCTCCCTCCCCCCTCTCTCGCCCCCCCCAATCTCTCCCCGTCCCCTCCCTCTCCCCTTTCTCCCCACCTCCGCTCCCCTCTCCCTCCCTCCGCTCCCCTTCCTATCTCCCTCCCTCCGCTGCCCCCTCTCTCCTTCCTTTCCGTTGCTCTCTCCCCCCTCTCTCTCCCTCTCCATAGAACCATAGAAAACTACAGCACAGAAAACAGGCCATTCGGCCCCTCTAGTCTGTGCCGAAATTGACCTGCCCCCAGCCCATACCTCTCCAGACCTCTCTCGTCCATGTATCTATCCAACTTACTCTTAAAAGTTAAGAGTGAACCCGCATTTACCACGTCAGATGGCAGCCCGTTCCACACTCCCACCACTCTCTGAGTGAAGAAGTTCCCCCTAAACCTTTCCCCTTTCACCCTAAAGCCATGTCCTCTCGTACTTATCTCTCCTAATCAAGGTGGAAAGAGCCTACTCGCATTAACTCTGTCTATGCCCCTCATCATTTTGTAAACCTCTTATCATATCTCCCCTCATTCTCCTCCGCTCCAAGAAATAAAGTCCTAACATGTTCAATCTTTCCCTGTAACTCAACTCCTGAAGACCCGGCAACATTCTAGTAAATCTCCTCTGCACTCTTTCAATCTTACTGACATTCTTCTGAAGAGGTGTAGGATTAATAAACCATAACTGTATTCATATCTTAAGACGGATGAGAATTCTGGCTGCTCGAAATACTGATTTAAAAAGTGTCCTTCAGGCCGGAACAGCCACACCACTGCTTACCTGGGCTGGGTGCTGTGTGGTAATTGCTGTGTCTGCAACTTAATTGGATTGCCATTATGTTTGACTATGGAGATGATGGTCAATCTTAACGGGAAATGGGACGGCTGTCTCAAACAATGAAGGTGATACCTGCCTTTGTCTCACCCGACTGCAAAACGATTAGCTGAACCTGGGGGGTGAGCCCGCTCTCTGTCCATCTGCAGTAGCCCTTTGTCCGTTTCCTGCTCAACCAAGAACTCCGGCACCTGACTCATTAAAGTGTGCGTGACAATACCTGCATAAATCCCTTTGTACCGAGAGAACTCGGGAAGCGACTCTTAGTGAGTGCTGAAGAGAATTCTCCTAGCGGTGCACTGCTAATAAAGGTACTTGTTCGAATTGACCTCGTGGCACTGTGTTATTTACAGCGGACAGAAGGGGAAAATTAATTTCGGGACGACACTTCCTGTAGTTCGGCGATCAGAACTGCACACAATATTCCAAATTTGGTCTCACCAATGACTTAGACAACCTCACCAAAACATCCAAACTCCTGAATACTTTGATTTATAAATGCCAGGATGCCAGAAACCTTCTTTACAACCCTGTCTACCTGTGACTCTACTTTCAGGGAATGATGTATCTGAACTCCCAGATCCCTTTCTTCCTCCGCACTCCTCAGTGCCCTACCATTTACTGTGTATGTCCTACCTTGATTTGTCCTTCCAAAATGCAACACCTCACACTTGTCTGCATTAAATTCCATCTGCCATTTTCTGAACCATTTTCCCATTTGGTCCAGATGCCTCTGCAAGCTTTGAAAGCCTTCCTCGCTGTCCGCTACGCCTTCAATCTTAGTGTCATCAGCAAACTTACTAATCCAATTTACCACATTATCGTCTAGATCATTGATATATACAACAAACAACAATGGCCCCAGCACAGATCCCTGAGGCACACCACTAGTCACAGGCCTCCAGTCTGAGAAACAACCATCCACAACCACTCTCTGTCTTCTCCCACACAGCCAATTTCCAATCCAGTTTACAACCTTTCCATGGATACCCATTGACTGAACCTTCTGAACTAAACTCCCACATGGGACCTTGTCAAAGGCCTTACTAAAGTCCATGTAGACAACATCCACAGCCTTACCGTCATCTACGTTCTTAGTGACCTCCTCAAAAAACTCCACAAGATTCGTTAAACACGCACAAAGCCATGCTGACTATCCTTAATCAACCCTTGACTGTCCAAGTACTTACATGTCCTATCTCTCAGAACACCTTCCAATAATTTACCCACTACTGATGTCAGGCTCACTGGCCTGTAATTACCTGGTTTACTCTTCGAGCCTTTCTTAAACAACGGAACAACACAAGCTACCCTCCAGTCCTCCGGCACCGCACCCGTGGCTAAGGACATTTTATATATATCTGCCAGGGCCCCTGCAATTTCTACACTAGTCTTTCTCAAGGTCCGAGGAAATATCTTGTCAGGCCCTGGGGATTTATCTACCTTTATTCGCTGTAAAGCAGCAATATCTCCTCCTTTTTTAATCTCTGTATGTTCCATGACACTAGCGCTTGTTTCCCTTCCTTCCATATCCACGATGCCCGTTTCCTGAGTAAATACCGATGCAAAAAAACTGTTGAAGACCTCCCCCATCTCCTGAGGCTCCACACATAGACGACCACTCAGATCTTCTGATCCACTTCTCTCTCTCTCCCTCTCCCTTCTCTCTCTCTCTTTCTCCTTCCCCCTTCTCTCTCTCCCTCTCCCTCCCCTGCCCCCGGACACTACCTGACGATGGCCAGCTTGCAGAGCGCGAGGCAGGAGGCAGTCGCCAGGTCTGGGTCGTTGTACATGCCGGGGTGACTGCAGAGCCTCACCACGAGGGGGACGAAGGCGGAGAGCAGCTGCCCTTCTGTTGGGGTCCGAGACGGGGAGACGTGGTCACTCAGTGATTCAGTGTACGGAACATTGCCTGTTGCCACCCTCCCCCTCCCACCGAATCCCCCAAGGGGACACTCCCCCCGTCACCGACTCTCCTCCCCACCCACCGAATTCCCCGCGGACACTCCCCCCATCACCGACTCTCCCCCCCTCCCACTGAAACCCCCGCGGACACTGTCCCCGCGTCACCAATTCTCCCCAGCTCCCGGGACTCACCCCCCAGGAGCTCCATGTCGCAGACCCTCCGCACCAGCTCTGCCTCCGTGTCCTCGGCTGTGTTCTCCCCCAGTCCGAGCTCCTCCTCGATGGCGCTGACACTGACCCGCTGTCGAGACACAGGGAGGGGGGAATGGGTGATGGAGGCCGAATACAACGACCTGTCAGGGGGACAGGGATTCTGCGGAAGGACTCGGGAGACCGGGCGCGCAGAGGCGGCCGACGGAGCCTTGGTGGAGGGAAGGGAGCGGCTCAGAAGGGTAAGAGGTGTCGACTCGTTTCTGAACGGACCCCCTCCCTTCCCTGCCCCTCCCTTCCCGGAGGGGTTCACAGACGGGGAGGGGCTTAGGGGTGGGAGGGGGTGACGGAGACGGGGAGGGGCGTAGGGGAGGGAGGGGGTTAGGGGGACGGGGAGGCGTGTAGGGGAGGGAGGGGGTGAGGGTGACGGGGAGGGGGTGTAGGGGAGGGAGGGAAGAGGTGAGGGGGATGGGTTGTAGGGGAGGGAGGGGGTGAGAGAGACGGGGAGGGGCGTAGGGGAGGGAGGAGGTGAGGGGGACGGGGAGGGGGTGGAGGGGAGGGAGGGGGTGAGGGGGCGTAGGGGAGGGATGGGGTGACGGGGACGGGGCGTAGGGGAGGGATGGGGTGACGGGGAGGGGGCGTAGGGGAGGGAGGGGGTGAGGGGGCGTAGGGGAGGGAGGGGGTGAGGGGGACGGGGAGGGGGCGTAGGGGAGGGATGGGGTGACGGGGACGGGGAGGGGGCATAGGGGAGGGAGGGGTTACACACACACCTTGGGCCTGCGTGCTCCTCTCTGCTCCCGCTCCAGCCGACGTCTCTGCATCTCGGGACCCACGGCTTGCTCCAGGTGAACCACCTCCTGCAGGGCCACGTGTCCCACCAGGCACACCAGGTTGGTCAGCAGGTGGGTCGGGAGATCCGGCACTGGACCTGCTGTGGGGGGGGGTCGGAGGGAAGGGGGAGAGAGAGAGAGAGTGGGGAAGGGGAGAGAGAGAGAGGGGGGAAGGGGAGAGAGAGAGAGGGGGAAGGGGAGAGAGAGAGAGAGAGGAGGAAGGCGGGAGAGAGAGAGAGGGGCAGACAGAGTAGGGGGAGAGAGAGAGAGGGGGGAAGGGGAGAGAGGGGGGGGGGGAGAGAGAAGGGGGGAAGGGGTAGGGGGGAGAGAGAGAGAGAGAGAGACAGAGAGGAAAGCAGAAAGAGGGAAGGGGGTGAGAGGTGAGACAGGAGAGAGGTGGGGACAAGATGTGAGACCTTCAGAAGCTGGAGGGAGCTCCGGACAGGAACTGGTTCCGGTGGATGTATGGGGTGGGGAGAGACAAGGGTCCCGGACCGGAAGCAACAACCTCGGCCTTGGCTCCCCCCACCTCCTGTCCCGTCCCACTCCCCCTCCACGGGGCTCAGACGTCTAAGGTCAGCCGGCATCCCTGCTCTGGGACAGCGAGTCCTACAGATTCATCGGGGAGACGTCCCTGAAATCAGGAGACCACCAAACTGTGGCCCGTCCCAGCCGCATCCGCTCCCCTCGTAATCAGACGCCCCGACGGGCTCCCTCAACGGACAATCGTCCTCTTTCTGGGTTAAAACCCCCGATGGGTTCCCCAGAAGTTCCTTAGATCTCTCCCGACGTTGGCCCACTGCTCTACTCTCTCTCTGCCCCCCGTGACGACGGGGCTGGGACATGGCTCAGACGCCATCTGGAAATCCGCCGGGGACAACTGCTGTTGTGGGGGGGGTGGGAATCTCAGGCAGCGACGAGGGGGATATGCGGAGGAGGGAGACAGTGTCCCCAGGGGGTTTAAAGGGAGAAGGAGATGGGGTCCCCAGTGGGTTTAAAGGGAGCAGGGAACGGGGTCCCTGGTGGGTTCGGAGGGTGTGGGGAACGGTGGGGGGGGGGGGGGGGTGGAGACGTTCAAGGGGCATTTAGACGAGGTCGGTCAGGAGGAGTCCAGGAAATGAGGAGACACGGACAGCGGAGAGTGCTGGACATTAACCCCTCTACCCGTCAGCTACCCCACCCCAAGTCAGACATCGGATGTGGGCTTTAAACGCCAACGCGGGCAGGAGGGGGTCCTCACCTTTGCTCTCCTGTGATTGGGTGCCGGCCGGCGGGGATGCCTCGCCTGGGGGTGCCGGTGCGGTGAGCAGCTTGGAGCAGCAGAGCAGTAACTGCCCGCACAGGTGGTCCGGTCCTTCCGCCAGACGGTAGATGAGGGAGACAGCGGCCTCAGCAAAGGGGCGCCAGTGCAGGCTGTGGACCGAGAAACCTGGGGGGCAAGGGGGGGGGGGAGGTGGGAAGAGGGGGGGGGAAGAGAGAGAGAGAGAGAGAGAGAGAGAGAGAGAGAGAGAGAGAGAGAGAGAGAGAGAGGTGGGGGGGAGGGGGGGAGAGAGAGGGGGGGAGAGAGAGAGGGGGGGAGAGAGAGAGGGGGGGAGAGAGAGAGGGGGGGAGAGAGAGAGGGGGGGAGAGAGAGAGGGGGGGAGAGAGAGAGGGGGGGAGAGAGAGAGGGGGGGAGAGAGAGAGGGGGGGAGAGAGAGAGGGGGGGAGAGAGAGGGGGGGAGAGAGAGAGGGGGGGGAGAGAGAGAGGGGGGGGAGAGAGAGGGGGGGAGAGAGAGAGGGGGGGAGAGAGAGAGGGGGGGAGAGAGAGAGGGGGGGAGAGAGAGAGGGGGGGAGAGAGAGAGGGGGGGAGAGAGAGAGGGGGGGAGAGAGAGAGGGGGGGAGACAGAGGGGGGAGACAGAGGGGGGGAGAGAGAGAGGGGGGAGAGAGAGAGGGGGGAGAGAGAGAGGGGGGAGAGAGAGAGGGGGGAGAGAGAGAGGGGGGAGAGAGAGAGGGGGGAGAGAGAGAGAGATCAATGGCATAATTGACACACGGCCATCCTCCCCGCAAACCCCGGTCTCCCACCACACCCCCACCCCAGCCCCCCACCCCCCCTTCTCCCATCACCCCCCCTTCTCCCATCACCCCCCCGCCCCAGGCCCCGGTCTCGTTGCCTGTCACTGACCTACCTTCAGTCACAGCCGTGCAGAGATGAGAGAACAGGGGGTGATCAGAGGGCAGGCGGAAGGGAGCCTCGCTCCGTCCACGATTCCCCTGCAGCAGACGGAGGAAACACAACGGGAGTCAGACGACACCTCCGGTGAGTGTCCCCTCCCATTCCCGACCCTCGCAGACGGGGGAAAGATGATGGCGGCGACGTGTCGGATGCAGTGTGCATGGACTAACTCCACCCAGGGATATGTAGAGAGTGTCCCCAGCTCGCTCAACCTTTCCTCGTTAGGACATGCTCTCCAATCCAGGCAGCATCCTGGTAAATCTCCTCTGCACCCTTTCCAATGCTCCCACATCCTTCCTATAATGAGGCGACCAGAACTGGACACAGTGCTCCGAGTGTGGTCTAACCAGAGTTTTGTAGAGCTGCATCATTACCTCGCGGCTCTTAAACTCGATCCCACCACTTATGAAAGCTGACACCCCATAAGCTTTCTTAACTACCCTATCCGCCTGCAAGGCAACTTTCAGGGATCTGTGGATATGGACCCCCAGATCCCTCTGCTCCTCCACACTGCCCAGAATCCTGCCATTAACTTTGTACTCGGCCTTGGAGTGTGTCCTTCCAAAAAGTCTACCACCTTGCACTGCTCCAGATTGATCTGCCACTTCTCAGCCCAGCTCTGCATCCTATCAATAACCCTCTGTAATCTCCGACAATTCTCCACACTATCCTCTTATCATCTTGCACACCTCTCACCCTCCTTCTCTCCAAAGAGAAAAGCCCCAGCTCGCTCAACCTATCCTCGTAAGACATGCTCTCCAATCCAGGCAGCATCCTGGTAAATCTCCTCTGCACCCTAAAGCTGCCACATCCTTCCTATAATGAGGCGACCAGAACTGAACACAAGTGGTCCAACCAGAGCTGCAACATCACCTCGCGGCCCTTGGACTCAATCCTCCGACAAATGAAGACCAGCACACCACACGCCTTCTGAACCTCCCAAGATGTATGCGCCCTAGATAACCACCCTTCTCGTACACAGGTCGTCATTAGTGACGGGTGAAGTGGTTGGTGGCTGACGACGTGCCTTTATTTAAGTAGGAAGACGGAGACTATAGACCAGAAAGTCGAACATCTGTGGTAGGCAAGTTACAGGAGGAAATTCTGTGGGAGAAGATATACGTACATTTGGAAAGACAGGGGTTGGTTGGGGAGAGTCAACACGGCTCTGTGCATGGGATCACGTCTCACAAATTTGACTTTTTCCTTTGAAGTAACCAAGAAGGTCGATGAGGGCAGGGCGGTCGACGTGGTCTATGTGGACTTCAGTGAGGCCTTGGATAAGGCTGCTTTGGAAAATTAGATCGCACGGGATTCAAGGAGAGACGGCTCTCTGGACACACAATCGGCTCGTCGGTAGGAAGCAGAGGCTGAGGGTGGAAGGTTGTCTCTCGGGCTGGGGTCCCCGTGACCAGCGGTGTTCCCCAGGGCTCGGTGCTGGGCGCACTGCTGTTTGTCATCTAGATCGAGGATTTGACCGAGAACGTAAAATGCATGGTTGGTGAGTCTGCACAATAGGTGGTGTCGTGGACGGTGAAGGTGGTCGTCAGGCTTCGCAGGGGGATCTCGATCAGCTGGGGAAGTGGGCCGAGGTGCGGCAGATGCAGTTTAATTTGGATAAGTGCGATGGGTTGGATTTTGGGAAGGCAAATCCAGGACAGGACGTTCACAGTGAACAGCAGGGCCCCCAGGGGAGTGTTGTAGAACAGGGGGACCTTGGGGTGCAGGTACATAGACTGGTAAATGACAGAGGAGTGTTGTAGAACAGGGGGACCTCGGGGTACAGGTACATAGACTGGTAAATGACAGGGGAGTGTTGTAGAACAGGGGGACCTTGGGGTACAGGTACACGGTTCCCTCAAAGTGGGGTCACAGGTAGACAGGGAAGGTGAAGAAGGCGTTCGGCACACTGGCCTTCATTGGTCAGGGCACCGAGTACAGGAGTCGGGAGGTGACGTCGCAGTTGTACAGGACGTCGGTGAGGCCGCACTTGGAGAACCGCGTTCGGTTCTGGTCGCCCTGCTGTGGGAAAGATGCCGTCGAGCTGGGAAAGAGGAGCAGAGGGAGATTCCCGAGGATGTTGCCGGGACTTGAGGGACTGAGTTACGAAGAGAGGTTGGACAGGTTGGGACTTTATTCCTTGGAGCATGGGGGGGGGGGGGGGGGGGGGGGGGTGACCTTATAGAGGTGTATAAAACCATGAGGGGCATCGATAGGGTGAATGCACAGTCTCCCCCCCCTCCCCCCCCCCCCAGGGTTGGGGAATCAAGAACTAGAGGGCACAGGTTTAAGGTGAGAGAAATGTCCAGTATGAGACCCTCTCTGCTCTATCTGTGCCTCTCATGATCTTATAAAACTTTCCCCTCAGCCTCTGCCACTCCAGATATAACAACCCAAGTCTGTCCAACCTCTCCTTATACCTAACGCACTCCAATCCAGGGTTCTGCACCCTCTCTAGAGGCGCCCACACCCTTCCTGTGACGGGGCGACCAGAACTGTGCAAAGCTCTCCAAAAGTGCCACCGCCCTAATTCTAGCTCAGCAACGGAATGCAACAGATCACCTCTCGCCCCACCGTGGACCTGTCTCTGACTGAGTCTCATTTCCAATACTGTGCGCAGTTTTGGGCCCCTCATCTCAGGAAGGATGTGCTGATGTTGGAGAGGGTTCAGAGGAGATTTACGAGGATGATTCCCGGAATGAAAGGGCTGACGTACGAGGAGCGATTGTCGGCTCTTGGGCTGTACTCACTGGAGTACAGAAGAATGAGAGGGGATCTCAGAGAAACATTTCGAATGTTGAAAGGACTGGACAGAGTAGATGTGGCCAAGCTGTTTCCCTTGGTGGGTGAGTCCAGGACTAGAGAGCACAGTCTGAGAATTAGAGGGTACCCGTTTAGAACAGAGATACGGCGAAATTTCTTTACCCAGAGAGTTTGTGAATTTATGGAATTTGTTGCCACGTATGGCTGTGGCGACCCGATCATTGGGGGTGTTTAAGGAGGAAATGATAGGTATCTAATTAGTCAGGGTATCAAGGGATATGGGGACAAGGCCAAAAATTGGGGCTGGATGGGAGAATAGTTTAGTTTAGCTCATGGAGCAGACTCAATGGGCCGAATGGCCTCCTTCTGCTCCTTCGTCTTGTGAGTCTTCTACTTTCTTGCACGGATGTCTTCCTTTTGCACAGTTCTTTGTCCATTTCTCTTCACTGACATAGAAACAGAGAAAACCTACAGCACAATTCAGGCCCTTCGGCCCACAAAGCTGTGCCGAACATGTCCCTACTGTAGAAATGTTTAGGCTCACCCATAGCTCTCTATTTTACTCAGCTCCATGTACCAATCCAACAGTCTCTTCAAAGACCCTATCGTATCTGCCTCCACCACCGTTGCCGGCAGCCCGTTCCCCGCACTCACCACTCTCTGAGTAAAAAACTTACCCCTGACATCTCCTCTGTACCTGCTCCCCAGCACCTTAAACTTGTGTCCTCCTGTGGCCACCATTTCAGCCCTCTGACTATCCACCCGATCAATGCCTCTCATCATCTCATACACCTCCGTCAGGTCCCCCCTCATCCTCCGTCGCTCCAAGGAGAAAAGGCCGAGTTCCCTCAACCTGCTTTCATAAGGCATGCTCCCCAATCCAGGCAGCATCCTTGTAAATCTCCTCTGCACCCTCTCTATGGCTTCCACATCTTTCCTGTAGTGAGGCGACCAGAACTGAGCACAATACTCCAAGTGGGGTCTGACCAGGGACCTATATAGCTGCAACAATACCTCCCGGCTCCTAAATTCAATTCCACGATTGATGAAGGACAATACACCATATGCCTCCTTAACCACAGAGTCAACCTGCACAGCCGCTTTGAGCGTCCTATGGACTCGGTCCCCAAGATCCCTCTGATCCTCCACACTGCCGAGAGTCCTACCATTAATACTATATTCTGCCATCATATTTGATCTACCAAAATGAACCACTTCACACTTATCTGGGTTGAACTGCATCTGCCACTTCTCAGCCCAACTCTGCATCCTATATGTGTCCCTCTGTAACCTCTGACAGCCCTCCGAACTATCCACAACACGCCCAACCTTTGTGTCATCAGCAAACTTACTAACCCACCCCTGCACTTCCTCATCCAGGTCGTTCATAAAAATCACAAAGGGTAAGGGTCCCAGTACAGATCCCTGAGGTACACGACTGGTCACCGACCTCCACTCAGAACACGACCCTTCAACAACCACTCTTTGCCTTCTGTGGACTTGTCTAATTTATGTGTCATTTATACTCTGTGTGTTGTGTGGACCTGCATGCCTGTGATGCTGCTGCAAGCAAGTTTTTCACTGCACCTCTACCTCCCCGTACTTGTGCACGTGACAATAAACTCGACTCGATCTGTCCAAAGCTGCAACATGACTTCCCAACTTTTATACCCGATCGATGAAGGCACACGATACTCCAGGTGCTTGAACAAAGACAGCTCTGCCCCGGGACTGCAAGGAACCGCGCAGACAGGGTTTGGCACATCACGGAAACCAGCCTCCCCTCCGCGGACTCTCTCGACACTTCCCGCTGCCTCGGGAAAGCAGCCGGCATAATCACAGACACCCCCACCACCCCAAACCCCGGGACGTTCTCTCTTCTCCCCCCTTCCATCGGGGCAGAACATACAAAAGCCCAAGAGCACGTACCCCCAGGCTCAAGGACAGCTTCTACCCCGCTGTTATAAGACTACTGGACACCATAACATGGACTCCTGACCTCATGATCTCCCTCGTCGTGGCCCTTGCACCTTATTGTCTGCCTGCACTGCACTTTCTCTGTGACTGGGACACTTTACTCTGCGTTCTGTGATTGCTTTTCCCCTGTACAACCTCAATGGGCTGTTGTAATGAATCGATCTGTACAAATGGCTTGCAAAACAAAGTTTTTCACTGGACCTCGATACATGCGACAGTAATAAACCAATTTCCAATGATAATTCACCTCTCTCTCCCCACTTCTCCTTGCCACTCTTGCTCCCTTCTCTCTACCTCCCCCCTCCCTCCCTCCCCCTCCTCTCTCCCGTGACAGTGATAAGCCAGTTTCCGATTATAAAGCCGAAATGCGACTCCCCCCTCCCCCCGAGCCTTGCACTCGACGCCCCGACCGATGAAGGCAAGGGCGCTGTGTGCCTTCTTCACCGCCCTGTCTACATGCATAGCTGCATTTAGGGAGCTGTGGGCTTGGACCCCGAGATCCCTTCGTATGTCGATGCTCCCGAGTGCCAGACCATTTACTGTATACGGTTTTAAGAGGGGTGTGGATTCGGTCCGAAAGTGATTGTTGATTATGGGCACACGCTCCACGGCAACCCCGGTGGGATTCGAACTGAGAACCCCAGGTTCCCAGTATATAGATTACAACTAAGAGCCCTACCTTCTTGGAGCTCGCGAGCTTCCCGATGGTAAGGCAGATGTCCCGAGCCAGCTGATAGTCCTGGGCTGCACGTGACCCCAAACCAACAGTAAAAAGGGTCTCCAGGTTACTGCCCACAATTTCTGGTTCACCTCTGGAGAGAGAGAGAGACCATGGGTCAGACACAGGGTGAAGCTCCCTCCGCACCGTCCCGTCACACACTCCCGGGGTCAGACACAGGGTGAGGCTCCCCCCGCACCGTCCCGTCATACACTCCCAGGGTCGGACACAGGGTGAGGCTCCCCCCGCACCGTCCCGTCACACACTCCCGGGGTCAGACACAGGGTGAAGCTCCCCCCGCACTGTCCCGTCACACACTCCCGGGGTCAGACACAGGGTGAGGCTCCCTCCGCACCTTCCCGTCACACACTCCCGGGGTCAGACACAGGGTGAAGCTCCCACTACTCACTGAGCCGCCATGCCCAGCAGGACCACAGCTGCCCTCTTCTCCTCTGCCGTACACATCACTTTCCCGGTGAACCGTTCCCACAACAGCTGGATAACTGCTGGCTCCACTTCCTGGTTATGCACAAACTCGCTGACCTGGTGAGGAAGAGAGGGCGAGGGAGGGAGGGGGGGAGAGAGAGGGAGGGAGGGGGGAGAGAGAGGGAAGGAGGGGGGAGAGAGAGGGAGGGGGGAGAGAGGGAGGGAGGGGGAGAGAGGGGGAGGGAGGGGGAGAGAGAGGGAGGGAGGGGGAGAGAGAGGGGGGGAGGGTGGGGAGTGGGGGAGAGAGAGGGAGGGAGGGGGAGAGAGAGGGGAGGAGGGGGGGGAGAGGGGGGAGAGAGAGGGATGGGGAGAGAGAGGGGGAGAGGGGGGGGGAGAGAGGGGGGGAGAGAGAGGGGGGGAGAGAGGGGGGGGAGAGAGGGGGGAGAGAGAGGGGGGGAGAGAGAGGGGGGGAGAGAGAGGGGGGGAGAGAGGGGGGGAGAGAGGGAGGAGGGGAGAGAGAGGGGGGGAGAGGGGGGGAGAGAGGGGGGGAGAGAGGGGGGAGAGAGGGGGGAGAGAGGGGGGGAGAGAGGGGGGGAGAGAGGGGGGGAGAGAGGGGGGGAGAGAGGGGGGGAGAGAGGGGGGGAGAGAGGGGGGGAGAGAGGGGGGAGAGAGGGGGAGAGGGGGGAGAGGGGGGGAGAGGGGGGGGAGAGAGGGGGGGGAGAGAGGGGGGGAGAGAGGGGGGGAGAGAGGGGGGGGAGAGAGGGGGGGGAGAGAGGGGGGGGAGAGAGGGGGGGAGAGAGGGGGGGGAGAGAGGGGGGGGAGAGAGGGGGGGGAGAGAGGGGGGGAGAGAGGGGGGGGAGAGAGGGGGGGGAGAGAGGGGGGGGAGAGAGGGGGGGGAGAGAGGGGGGGGAGAGAGGGGGGGGAGAGAGGGGGGGGGAGAGGGGGGGGGGAGAGGGGGGGGGAGAGGGGGGGGAGAGAGGGGGGGGAGAGAGGGGGGGGAGAGAGGGGGGGGAGAGGGGGGGGAGAGGGGGGAGGGGGGGGAGAGGGGGGGAGAGGGGGGAGAGGGGGGGAGAGGGGGGAGAGGGGGGGAGAGGGGGGAGAGAGGGGGGAGAGAGGGGAGAGGGGGGGAGAGGGGGAGAGGGGGGGAGAGGGGGGAGAGAGGGGAGAGAGAGGGGAGAGAGACGGGGGAGAGAGATGGGGGGAGAGAGAGGGGGAGAGAGACGGGGGAGAGAGGGGGTAGAGAGAGGGGGGAGAGAGAGGGGGGAGAGGGGGGGGAGAGGGGGGGGAGAGAGGGGGGAGAGGGGAGAGAGAGGGGAGAGAGGGGGGAGAGAGAGGGGAGAGAGAGGGGAGGAGGGGGAGGGAGGGAGCAGGGGAGGGGGAGAGAGAGAGGGAAGGAGGGAGAGAGGGAGGGGGACAGAGGGGGAGGTGAAGGGGAGGCAGAGGGAGGGGGGAAGAGGGAGAGAGCAGAGGGGGCAGGGGGGAGAGAGAGAAGGAGAGGGCCAGAGAGAGGGAGGGGGAGGGGGGAGAGAGGGAGGGGGGGAGAGATTTGGTTAAGTCGACGAGTTGATTGTCCTGTGCTCAAGTACAGTGAGCTACAGGTACAAATGAAAAACTTACTTGCAGCAGCACGTAGGCACAGACACCACGCAGAAGATAAAGCATAGACCGGGAAGGTAAAGACCAGTGCAAAACGAAAGCACAATCCAAGGCAGGCCCACGGCAGTGCAAGGGAGGTGTCCGTGGTGGCCCATTGCTGAGGCAGTGATCAGGGATGTGCCGGTCAGTTCAGGAACTGAATGGTTGAAAGGAGGTCACTGTTCCTGAACTTCAGTCTTCTGTACCTCCTGCCCGACAGGAGCTGTGAGAAGACGGCACGGCACAGATGGCGGGGGGAGGATCTTTGACGACGGATGTTGCCTTCTCGAGGCAGCCTCTCCTGGAGATACTCCCGATGGTGGGGAAGGGGGGGAGCGGGAGGGAGGTGCCCACGGCGTATCGGGCTGGGTCCACCACTCACTGCGGAGAGGAGGCAGGCAAGGAGGAGGGGCGGGAGGGAGAGGTGGTGTTGTGGCGAAAGGTTCTTTGGGGTCTCAAAGGTAGAGGACTCTGGACACAGTCTTTGGATTTAAAAAAAAATGGATTTATTTACAAGACAAACACAGGAACAGAATGAATGGGAACGGATGCACACACACTCATGGGTGATCGTGAAACGTGAGGGGAGTCGCAACGGGGGTGAAGTGCGCGCGCACACACACACACACACACACACACACACACACACACACACACACACACACACACACACACAGAGCAAACTAGTTACAAACGATCAGGGAAGACGCAATATGGTGCCTGAACCCCGACTCTGTGCAAGCATCGGGTCTACGCTGCCGGGAATCTATTTAGGACTCTCCTAAACTCCTGCGGAAGTGCACACTCTTACCAGTGGTCCCTTGGTGTGCCTTGACTCCGGCAGCAATCAAGAAGAGAGAGATAGAGAGAGAGCCACGGACTTGTGGCATTCTTTATAATGCTGGAGAGCTGGGTGGAGCCAGCCCAGGTAATTCAACAGGTCCAGTAGGTCAGGGCCAGGTGCAGAAGGTATGCACAGGGACCAATCATCAAGTGCGTGCTAATGAATGGGAGGGTTGACAGTGGTGTCGCTTTCGACCAGTACTCGACGGTGTCACATGACAACCATGACCTTTCGCACCACAGGAGGGAGGCGAGGTGAGGAAGGGAGGGAGGGGAAGCTGCAGAGACGGTAGTACAGTGGGGCTGGGACGGACCAGGCGCAATGGCGGATGGTGCGGAGACACTCACCAACTCCTCCAGACACTTGATGCGTTCCACGGTGGAGTCGAAGACAAGAGCCGTCAGCTGCTGGACCAGGGTCTGTGGTTTTGGGCTGAATGGGGGGAGGGAACAAGTTCAAACGTCAGAGAATCGGCCTCGGGTTCCCGCTCCCTGTCTCACTGGGTTAGGGAGGAAGGGCAGTGAATCAGCCCCGGGTTCCCGCTCCACGACCCCTGGGTTAGGGAGGGAGGGGGGTGAATGAGCCCCAGGTTCCTACTCCTTGTCCCACTGACCCCTGGGTTAGGGAGGGAGAGGGGGGGTGAATCAGTCCTGGATTCCTGCTCCCTGTCCCACTGACCCCTGGGTTGGTGGGGGGGGGGGGGGGGGTGAATTGGCCCCAGGTTCCCGCTCCCCAATCCCTGGGTTAGGGAGGGAAGGGGGGGTGAATCAGCCCCAGGTTCCCGTTCCCCGATCCCTGGGTTAGGGAGAGAGGGAGGGGGGTGAATCAGCCCCGGGTTCCCGCTCCCCGATCCCTGGGTTAGGGAGGGAGGGGGGTGAATCAGCCCCGGGTTCCCGCTCCCCGACCCCCTGGGTTAGGGAGGGAAGTTGGGTGAATCAGCCCCGGGTTCCCGCTCCCCGATCCCTGGGTGAGGGAGGGAGGAGGGTGAATCAGCCCCGGGTTCCTACTCCCTGACCCCCTGGGTTAGGGAGGGGGGCGGGGGTTGAATCGGCCCAGGGTTCTGCTTACCTCTTGCCACCGGGGTTGAGGTAGAGGCGTCTGTAGGCATTCACCACTGCCTCCTTGACTCCGGCCTCCTTTGACCACACCAGGGGGAGCATCTGCCTCATCCCCACTGTCGATCCTGGCACCTCGAACTCCGAGATCGTCACGAAGAAGTGGATGGCGTCCTGAACCACTGGGGCCGGGAATGAGAGATAGGTTTAGACACCCCAGTTATTGGAGGGGGTGGTGGTTTCTGACTATCTACCCCATCAGTGTTCCTCGCCATCCAATACACATTCATAGCAGTCCCACGGCATGGAGACAGGCCACTCAGCCCAACTGGTCCCTGCTGGCCTAGATCCCCTCCATCCCAGCCGGTCCCATCTCCCCACGTTTGGCCCCTGTCCCTCTGAACCTTTCCCATCCGCGGACCTGTCCCGAGTGTTGTTAATGTACCTGCCTCACCCACACCTTCTGGCAGCTTGTTCCATCTCCCCATCTCCCTCTGCATGGGGGAGACACCCCTTTAAATCTACCCCCTCCCCCCTGACCTCAAATCCATGCCCTCTAGTTTTAGACTCCCCGACCCCGGGGAGAGAGAGACGGTGACCGTCCACCTAATCGACGTCCTCTCGTGGTTTTACAAACCTCCAGGAGAATCCCCTCCTCCGCCCCGGGGAGAACAGCTTCCCAGTCCCAGCGACGTCCCCGGGAATCTTTCCTGCCCCCCCTCCCTGGCTGAATCCCTCCCCCCATTCCTACAGCTGGGGGGGGGGGGGGAGGCCACCAGAACCGCACGCAACACTCCCAGTGCGGTCTCGCCGACGTCTAGTACAGCTGTAACGGGACATCCCGACTCCTGTACTCAGTGTGCACCCCACCCCATCCGACGCAGGCCAGTGTGCCGCACGTCCTCTTCACCAACCCCTCCCCGTCTCCCTGCGTCCTTGCTTTCAGGGGAACAGTGGACTTGGACCCTGAGGTGTCTCAGCTCAATGTTCTCAAGTGACCTACCAATTACTGAATGCGTCCTGCCCCAAATTTGACATCCCGAAACGCATATGCTGAACCTGTTGGGATTAAATTCCATGCCAATGCTCTATAACCAAATTCCCATCTGATTTATGTCCCACTGTAGTTTAAAGGCAACCTTCCTCGCTTTCCGCAACACCACCGACTTTCCTATCATCTGCAAACCTACTGATTAAACATTCACACAGTTTATATATAGAATAACAGGACCCCGGGAGTGGGTTACAGGCTGGGATCTGATCCAGGGGTTCGGGGGGTTTATATATAGAATAACAGGACCCCGGGAGTGGGTTACAGGCTGGGATCTGATCCAGGGGTTCGGGGGGTTTATATATTAGAATAACAGATCCCTGGGAGCGGGTTACAGGCTGGGATCTGATCCAGGGGTTCAGGGGGTTTATATATAGAATAACAGGTCCCGGGAGTGGGTTACAGGCTGGGATCTGATCCAGGGGTTCGGGGGGTTTATATATAGAATAACAGGTCCCCGGGAGTGGGTTACAGTCTGGGGTCTAATCCAGGAGTTCAGGGGGTTTACATACAGAATAACAGGTCCCCGGGAGTGGGTTACAGGCTGGGATCTGATCCAGGGATTTGGGGGGTTTATATACAGAAATAACAAGTCCCCGGGAGTGGGTTACAGGCTGGGATCTGATCCAGGGGTTCGGGGTGTTTATATATAGAATAACAGGACCCTGGGAGTGGGTTACAGGCTGGGATCTGATCCAGGGGTTCGGGGTGTTTATATATAGAATAACAGGCCCCTGGGAGTGGGTTACAGGCTGGGATCTAATCCAGGGGTTCGGTGGGGGGGTTTCAGGACCACAGACCAGACCTTTTCCCAGCCGCACCCCTCAGCTCTGCCCCAACACCCCCACGGCGCCCGACTCACCGGAGGGGTTCTTGGAACCCAGCAGCTTGCTGACGATTTCGATGGCCCCCTGGATCTTCTCGCCGAAGGTCAGCGTGTCCTGCAGGTACTGCACCAGGACCTCCTGGCGGGCCAGGGGGGAGGGTCCTTCGTTCCCCTGTGGGTCTGGGGGCTGAGATTCAGGCTGGACATCTGTGCTGGGACCTGCGGGGAGGCGGGAGCGGTGAAGTGAAGCCTCTCAGGTCACCTCCCTCTCTCAGTACCCCCTCCCCTCACTCCCTGGCTCTCGCTCCCCCCCCCTCCCCCAGCATTTCCCTCCTCCTCAGCCGCCGTCCTTTCCCCAAGTCCTCCTCCCTCTTCCCTGGGATCCCTTCCCCCTCCACCCCTCTCCCCACCGCCACCCCCCTCGCGACCGCCCTCTCTCCAACCCCCCTCCCTCTTGTTCCCACCAATTTCTCTCCACCTTCTCTACCCCCCCACTGCCCACTCCCCCACATTCCTCCCTCCCTCCCTCCCTCCTCACCTCTGACACAGGTCTCCAGCACTTGTAGTAGGTGAGCCTCCTCAGCAGGCTCCTCGTCTCCTGCGTTCTCCGGGCCAGGAGTGCGGAAGGGAGACGTGTCCGGGAACCGCTCCCCGGCCTCCCGGGCCAGGCGGATGGCTTGTCTGGGAAAGGGGCAGTTTTGTGGGGGGGGGGGGGGGGGGGGGGGGGGGAAGAGGGGGGAAGAGGGGAGAGAGGTGCAGGGGAGAGAGGTGGGGGGGGGAGAGAGGTGGGGGGGGAGAGGGAGAGAAAGGGTAGGGAAACAGAGATAAGAAGCAAGTTCTCTGTGACCCCAGAACCTGTCACTGAGGATCGAGTGGGGGTGCCCAGTTGATGGAAGGTATTGAAGCAGCCCTGTACTGATCCCTTATCCTAGGAATGCTCGATGCCCACACTGAGGATCGAACAGGTGTGCCCGGTCGATGTAAAGTATTGAGGGAACTCTGTGACCCCAGAACCCCGTCCCCTTCACCCCTTCCCCCACCCACCACAGCCATCAGATTACCAAAGATGTGCGATCATCCTCTCCGGCTGGTTCGAGGGGCACCCGCCTGACCTCCCACCCGTCGACCCCTCCCACCCCGTGTCCGCGCCCTGCTCCCGAGCGCTGCCGGGGCGACGCCCTCTCACCCCCGGCCTCTTCCGCGGTCGCCGGGCGCGGGATCTTGCTGTAGGTCCGGCCTTACAGCGGGCGCGCGGGTCTCAGATGCGCCCGCCAAGATTACAGACCCTCCCCCGCCCCAGAGGTCAGGCGGCCCCCTCAGTTCCAGTTGCCGTGAGGTCACACTCGCCTTTGTATCATCACGTGGCCTCTCCTCAACCTCCCTCCCTCTCCGCCCCCCACCACCCTCCTCAGGACATCCCACACATAGAGTTTCACATTGCGTCAGCCTGGAGATCCAAGTGCGAGGGTGTACACAGCAGAACACACTACGAATCTCTCACTCCTCCCCTCCACTCCACCTACCCTCCCCCCGCTCTCTCCCATTTCTATCCTCTTCCTGGAGCTTCTGAAACCCTCCTCAGGACCTCCCTCATCCTCACAGAGAATTTCAGAATTTCACATTGCAACACCCTGGAGATCCAAGCCGTGACGGAGGGAGCTTCACATCGTGTCTGACCCCGGGAGTGTGTGACGGGACGGTGCGGAGGGAGCCTCACCCT
Organism: Pristis pectinata; assembly: GCF_009764475.1. Lineage (NCBI taxonomy): Eukaryota > Metazoa > Chordata > Chondrichthyes > Rhinopristiformes > Pristidae > Pristis > Pristis pectinata. Next base: position 33,936 of record NW_026262514.1, read on the forward strand.
GTGTCTGACCCCGGGAGTGTGTGACGGGACGGTGAGGAAGGAGCCTTGCCTTGTGTTTGACTCCGGGAGTGTGTGACGGGACGGTAAGGAGGGAGCCTCACCCTGTGTCTGACGGGACGGTGCGGGGGGAGCCTCACCCTGTGTCTGACCCCGGGAGTGTGTGATGGGACAGTGTGGGTGGAGCCTCACCCTGTGTCTGAACCCGGGAGTGTGTGACAGGATGGTGAGGAAGGAGCTTTGCCTTGTGTCTGACCCCGGAAGTGTGTGACAGGACGGTGCGGAGGGTCTGACCCCGGGAGTGTGTGATGGGACGGTGCAGAGGGAGACTCACCCTGTGTCTGACCCCGGGAGTGTGTGACGGGACGGTGCGGGGGGAGCCTCACCCTGTGTCTGACCCCAGGAGTGTGTGACGGGACAGTGCGGGGGGAGCCTCACCCTGTGTCTGACCCCGGGACCGTGTGACAGGACGGTGCGGGGGGAGCCTCACCGTGTCTGACCCCGGGACCGTGTGACGGGACCTCTCCCCTCCCCGGCTCCCACTGCTCCACGCCCTCGCTCCCTCCACAGTTCCAAGTGCCCCCCACCCGCCCCTCCCTTCAGCTTACTTGTACTTGGCTGCCTTCAGCAGGGAGCCGATGCGATCGCAGAGGCTCTGGGGAGAATCATCGCGGCTCGGCCCATCTGCAGCCTCCCCCACCTCCTCCTCCTCCCCCCGCAGCACATCCCGGACGGCAGACAGCAGCTCGGGCTGCATCGCATCCCACTCCTCGGCAGGCTCCAGGGTCACTGCTGGGCGGTAGGGGGGGGGGGGTGGTGGAGGGAGAGCAGAGGGGAGGGGAGAGGGGAAGGGAGGCAGTGAGGGAGGGAAAGGGAGAGACAGAGAGAGAGCGGAAAACGAGAATATTTCCACCTTGCCTTCAAAGATCAGCACACCCCGACACACGACACATCAATTGGCCTCTCGCAGAGCCGAACTCTGTTAAACTTGGCGAAGTTCAAGGACGGAACGAGGGGCCTCGCCGTGGGAGACGGAGTGTGCAGGACAGTGCAGGCAGGGAGCGGTCA
>NW_026262514.1:40000-44500 GCF_009764475.1 Pristis pectinata
TGTGGGACCCGTCCCCCAGTGAGGGTCAGTGTGTGTGTGTGTGTGGGACCCGTCCCCCAGTGAGTGTCAGTGTGTGTGTGAAACGTCCCCTAGTGAGGGTCAGTGTGTGTGCGTGTGTGTGGGGGGGGGGGCGGGCGGGGGACCCGTCCCCCAGTGAGGGTCTGTGTGTGTGTGTGTGTGTGTGTGTGTGCGTGTGTGTGTGTGGGACCTGTCCCCCAGTGAGGGTCAGTGTGTGTGTGTGTGGGACCCGTCCCCCAGTGTTGGTCAGTGTGTGTGTGTGTGGGACCCGTCCCCCAGTGAGGCTCAGTGTGTGTGTGGGACCTGTCCTTACCTTGCCTGTGAATGGATTGTTGACCAGTATGTCGGCCAGGAGGTGGATGGCGTTCTTGCAGACGTTAACTGCCTTGTCACACAGCCTTCCCGTGGCCAGCGTCACTACAGCATGGAACCGCTTCAGTGGCAGTGCCTGAGCAGCGGGGCAACAAAAAATCAGGCGTTGGGAATGGTTCGGCGGTTCCCTGTGCTCCTGTCTGATCCCGGCCTCGTGTGTCCCAGTTCCCCAGATCCCTCAGCCTTTCGAACAGATCATCCATTCTCCACTCTGAGCTGGAGGGGGTTACAGGTATACGGTTCCCCCAGCTCCCCGAAAGTGGGTCCGCAGAGAGACGGGGAGGGGGCGGTGAAGAGGGTGCAAGGCACGCTGGCTTCCCTCGGATGGGGTGCGCACTGAGTACAGGACTCGGGACGTCCCATCACAGCTGTACCAGACGTCAGCGAGACCGCATTGGGAGTGCTGCGTGCGGTTCTGGTCTCCCCCCAGAAGGGGAGGGGATGGGGGGCAGGAAAGATTCCCGGGGACGTTATAAGGAGAGGCCGGGATCCTCCAGAAGGTTTGTGAAACCACAAGGGGGGGAGTCGATGAGGTGGACGGTCACCGTCTCTCACCCCCCAGGGTCGGAGCACTAAAACTAGAGGGCACGGGTTTGAGGTGTGGTGGAGGGGGGGAGGGGGCAAAGATTTAAAGGGCCAGGTCTCCCCCACGCAGAAGGAGGTGGGGAGACGGAACGAGCTGCCAGAGGAAGTGGAGGGAAGTGTGGAGGGACGGAGGGACCTCGGGTGTATAAGGGTAGGAGAGATCGGGCAGGTTGGGACTTTATCCCTTGGAGCATGGGGGGGGGGGGGGTGGTGACCTTATAGAGGTGTATCAACCCAGGAGGGGCGTCGATAGGGTGAATGCGCACAGTCTCCCCCCCTCCCCAGGGTTGGGGAATCAAGAACCAGAGGGCACAGGGTTAAGGTGAGAGGGGGGAGAGATTTAACAGGGAACTTCTTCACCCAGAGGGTGGTCCGTACGTGGAACGAGCTGCCAGAGGGAGTGGGTGAGGCAGGGACGTTAACAACACTCGGGACAGCTCCGCGGATGGGAAAGGTTCAGAGGGACAGGGGCCAAACGCGGGGAGATGGGACCGGCTGGGGATGGGGGGGGGGGGTGGATCCGGGCTGGATTTTCCGGGATTCTCGCCGACTCTCCCCGTTTACAAAACGGTCCCTCCTTCAGTTCCTCTCAACGTTCCCTCCTCCCCTCCCCACTCCTCCCTGCCTCCTCCCCTGTCCACACCCCTCCCCTCGCCCTCGGTCCTGCCTCCTCTCCTTCCCGCTCCCTCCTCGCCTCGGGGACCTCCGCTGCCCCTCCCTCTGCCCCCACCCCTCACTGCCCTACCCTGCACCCGCCCCTCCTCTCATGGAAGTGTTCCACCCCCGCCCCAAACTCCCCTCTGCCCCCCTCCACCCTCACCCTCCTTCTCCACCCCCCTCCCTCCTCACCTCCTGCGCCCCCACACCCCTCCCTACCCACACCGCCCCCACCTCACCCTCCCCTGGGACCGTGCCCCCTCCCTCTACACTGACCTCACCTCCCCCTTCCCCACGCACCTCCCCCCACTCCCTCCGCTCAGTCCCTCTTCACTCCACCCCCATCCTCCCCCTCCCCACCTCACTTTAGCACCTCAGCCTCCCTCACCTTGCCCTCTCCATTCTCTCCCACATAACCCTCCGCCTCCCCTCCAGCCCCCCCACCCTCCCCTCTGCCTCCAGCCCCCCTCACCCCGTCCCCTCCGCCTCCAGCCCCCCTCACTCCCTCCCTCCTCCTCCAGCCTCCCTCCCTTCCCCTCACCCCCTCCCTCCTCCTCCAGCCTCTCTCCCCCCTCAGCCCCCTCCCTTCCAGCCCCCTCACCTCCAGCCCCCATCCCTTCCTCCCTCCTCCCCCCACCCACCCCTCGCTCACCTTGCCCTGCACCACCAGGCCCAGCAGCTGCAGGGTCCGGCTGCGCACCAGGGCGTGGGTGTCGTGCAGGTGGTGCTGCAGGGTGTCCAGGAAGCTGTCCCTCAGGGCCCGGGACCCCTGCTCCAGCTGTGGCCCGTTCAGCACCTGCGTCAACATCTGGGCCACGCAGGACAGCACCGCGTTCCGCAGGAGGTGGCTCTGTCGGGGAGGAGAGAGAGTCGGTCAGAGAGAGAGAGGGAGAGAGAGAAAGGGAGAGAGAGAGAGAGGGAGAGAGAGAGAGGGAGAGAGGGAGAGAGAGAGAGGGGGAGAGAGAGAGAGGGGGGAGAGAGAGAGAGGGGGAGAGAGAGAGAGGGGGAGAGAGAGAGGGGGAGAGAGAGAGAGGGAGGGAGAGAGAGGGAGGGAGGGAGAGGGAGGGAGGGAGGGAGAGGGAGGGAGAGAGAGGGGGGAGAGAGGGAGAGAGAGGGGGAGGGAGAGAGAGAGAGAGAGGGAGAGAGAGAGAGGGAGAGAGAGGGAGAGGGGGAGAGAGAGAGAGGGGGAGAGAGAGAGAGGGGGAGAGAGAGAGAGGGGGAGAGAGAGAGAGGGGGAGAGAGAGAGAGGGGGAGAGAGAGAGAGGGGGAGAGAGAGAGAGGGGGAGAGAGAGAGAGGGGGAGAGAGAGAGAGGGGGAGAGAGAGAGGGAGAGAGAGAGAGGGAGAGAGAGAGGGAGAGAGAGAGAGAGAGAGAGAGGGAGAGAGAGGGAGAGAGAGGGATAGAGAGGGAGAGAGAGAGGTAGGGGGGGAGAGGGGAAGTGGTCGAGGGAGGGCGAGGGGGGGTGAGGGGAAGGGGGCGGGAGAGGGCGAGGGCAAGGAGGAAGGGGCGAGGGAAGGAAGGGGAAGGCGGCGAGGGGGGAAGGCAGAGAGGAGGGAGGGGGAAGGCAGAGAGGAGGGAGGGGCAAGGGAAGGAGGGGGGAAGTGGGCAAGGGAGGGCGAGGGAGGGAGGGGGGAAGGGGCGAGGAGGGAGAGGGGAAGGAGGCGAGGGAGGGCGGGAGGAAGGGGGCGAGGGAAGGCGGGAGAATGCGGTGACGTGGGGGCGAGGGGGTGCGGTGAGGGAGGGGAGACGAGGCGAGGCGGTACATGGGCCCAGATGACAAGCAAACAGACGGGGGAGCCGCACTCCCTCCCCACCCCACACACCTACCTCCCTGTTGAGCAGGTCCAGCACCAGACTGACGTTGGGGATCATCACCGCAGGGATGACCTCGGACAGCTCCGCCAGGAACGTCCCGAAGGATCGCACGCCCAGGGTCTCCCGATTACCGTCGACACCGGCACACTGTCCGATCTCCCTGTGGGTGGAGGGGATCCAGAGGGAGACAACATCAGACTCAGCTCACCTGGGGTCTGTTAATATAAACCCCCCCGAACCCCTGGATCAGATCCCAGCCTGTGACCCACCCCCGGGGACCTGTTATTCTATATATAAACCCCCCGAACCCCTGGATCAGACCCCAGCCTGTAACCCACTCCCGGGGACCTGTTATTCTATATATAAACCCCCCCCGATCCCCTGGATCAGATCCCAGCCTGTAACCCACTCCCGGGGACCTGTTATTCTATATATAAACCCCCTGAACCCCTGGATCAGATCCCAGCCTGTAACCCACTCCCGGGGACCTGTTATTTTATATATAAACCCCCCAAACCCCTGGATTGGATCCCAGCCTGTAACCCACTCCCGGGGACCTGTTATTCTATATATAAACCCCCCAAACCCCTGGATCAGATCCCAGCCTGTAACCCACTCCCGGGGACCTGTTATTCTACATATAAACCCCCCGAGCCCCTAGATCAGATCCCAGCCTGTAATCCATCCTGGGGGTTTGTTATTCTATATATAACCCCCCGAACCCCTGGATCAGATCCCAGCCTGTAACCTACTCCCGGGGACCTGTTATTCTATATATAAACCCCCCGAACCCCTGGATCAGGTCCCAGCCTGTAACCCACGCCCGGGGACCTGTGATCCGACAGTATCAAGCCGTCACCTCATTATCTCCCCCACGATGGTCTTGAGGCCGTACTCTGTGGTCCAAACACTGACGATCTGCACGAGGACCGGCGCAGCGTGCTCGAAGTGTTGGAGCAGCTGGATCACGTTCAGGGTGGCTCCTGGGGGCGGGTAGGGAGACAGGTGGACGATGAGAGGGCTGTCTGCTCCGCCGCTCCCCGAACCCCACACC